>NW_024729811.1:302500-547500 GCF_018991925.1 Homarus americanus | reverse complement strand
AAGAATGCGTTACTGAGGGTGGCCAGTGTAGCGTGAAAGATAGAAGTAGAGACGTGTAGTTATGTAAAACCTTGTTCTATCTGCCTTGGGGGATGATAGTAACAAATAATAAAGCACATGAATATAACCACCCTAAAAATTATGATCAAGATGCGACATACAAAACATCCATCGTAAATACCTTCTTCACATAATTAAGTGACCTGATGAACCCCACGATGGTAGTGGAGTAATTATTACCGTAGATGAGCGGGACACTCCTGGCTCACTGACAGAGCTCACCGAGGCCAACTTACTAACATGTAAAGCCTAATTGCTGACTCCTTTTGGGGAGAGTTCCTTATTGGTGCAGTAGATCATGTGGGTTACGTCGTCTCCCTTAGAGTTTGTGAAGAGTCATTCAGAACTCGCCTGAGATAACAGTGATAATAAGAGCTCCTCTGAGGAACGGCCAGAGTACTGCGGGGGAGGAGAATGAAGGAGACGAGAAGTGGAATATGGGTAAAGAAAGAAAACAGAGCAGAGAAAGAGTGGATAATTGAAAATAATGGATACAGCTTTAAAGGAGAGATATAAACAGCAGAAACAGATGATGGGGAGAAGAGGGAGAAGATGCATGAGACCAGGAGGGTTGAGGTAAGTGCGGGATTATACAGTCGACGTCAGTAATCTTCTTCAGGGTGAGGCGCCAGGTCTGCCTCTCACCCGGGAGAACGGTTTCTTCCTGCTGTGGACTGTTGCCTCCAGGATGACAGTAAAGACGGTTCAGTAGTGGGGGTTAAGGTGTGTAGTATTTGGGCTATTTGGAGAAGTCTTGGGTGATGTCCGCCTTGATTAGCCACAGTTAACCTCAGCAGTAAAGGAAGCTACTGATGAGGTCAGTCAGGAACTGTGTTCTTGAGAAAGTTACAGGGAAAAACATTACTAAACGGACCACATACTCACCACATCTATCCTGGGCGTGGGACATTGGCTGAGACGAGCGTCGTTGGCTATGACGTCCAGCTGATCACGGCCGGTGGGTCGTGGCACGGCAGCCGATGACGATGCTGCAGCGACTCCGGTGGTAACCGGGCAGTGAGGTGCGTACCTACAGGCAGCACTGCACCAGGTACAGCGGTAGCGCGGGTGACGCGTGACACAGAGGGAACAGTCGTGGTGGCCGCGGTGCGCGCCCAACACGCCACACTTGTATAGTACCAGAGGACGTGCATCAACAACATGGTCTCGGTTCCACACGAGCGTCACCCGCGCCTCGTACTCTCCCTCAGCAGACTCGTAGCGGTAAACGGTGGGCTCACATACCACGCGCTGCGCGCGTCGGTTTTGCTGTTGATGGCTGACGGTAGTAGCGGTGGCGGCGAGGCTGGTACCATCTTCCTCTGCGGCGCCCATCACCCTGGCCCCTACCAGCATGGTGGCGCCCTCGATGCTCACCACACACTGGAAGCCCAGCTGACCCACACGCGGCCGCGGCAGGTTCTCCACTAGCAGCTGCAGTTCTGAACGAGCCCCGTCCGCTGCCAGTAACTGTGACTGGTCCGTCCAGAACCTCGGGCAGAACCCGGATCCATGCGACGCTAGTTGGGCTGGGTTCTGAAACAAACAAACATACAATATAACTTACCTAATGCCCGTAATAAAGTTCCTTAACAGGTTCACTATAACGTCATCAGATGACAACATGCACTAGTTAGTCGAAAAAATCTTAAATGTGTAACACAAACCTTTATTAACGGTATCTAACACGCAGCGTCACACACACACACACACACACACATACTGGCCCAAGACCCAAAGCTAAGCCTCTATCTCAGAAAAGCAGCTTAGTATAAAGTTATTCTACATAAATCGTTAACTTGTGAAGATTTCAAGAAAATGAATCTTACGCTGGGTGCAACAGCAAGCAAAGAGTGTGTTGAAATTTGATTGGTGATGCCCAGTTATCAAATCACACACGCATATTTTTAAGCATCTATGTAAATAAATCATTCTACAGCATTGTCTCTGGAGCGTATAGTAAGAGAAGTGAGTCAGAGGTGGCGGCGGTAAGTGGAGGCCTGAGTCTGAGAAGAGTTTAGTAATGAAGAGTGGCGAGACGCCGAGGCCATGCACATCACCCGGCCCACACACCTCTCTCAGCAGCTGCAGGATGCTTACGTTTTCCCCGGACACGACGTTGACGCTGCAGGAGGTGGTGTTGTGCGTGCAGGTGTTCTCGTACACGCACCAGTTGCACGCCCAGTTGCTCCGCACGCAGCTGCCGCAGGTGTTGTGACGGCCGCAGTCGTAGAAGGCAAAGTTGCGGGAGACAAAGTCCTTGTTGGTCTCGCTGGAGCGGACGGCCAGCGGCACCAGGACGTGGTCGTGGTGGATGGGGATGGCTGGGCGGTATGGGCGTGCGGGCGTGATGCAGGTGAGCCCTGAAGCAGTCACCAGGGCGTCTGCAGGGGGCGCAGACCCCCACACACACTGGTACTTGGCCCCCGCAGGTAACTCTGGCAACGTCCGGATCGTCAGCTGAACCTGTCAGGAGAGAAAATAAAAATAAGTTAATCTAAACATAATTTGTATTCACATAGTCTGGCAATCACGATCCTCAACATAAGAATATCAAATCACACAATCAACACCAGCCAATGTTAGTTTTTGGTCTATAAAGGAGTAAACACTTCCTAAACAGTCCCATTAATCTGCCGAGACTTCACACAGCCTGAGAGGCAGCAGGTAGCTTGTACTCGTTAACTTCTCAAAACAAGACGTAAATCAAAGTCCCATATGTTTGTTTACAGAGCGTGAGGTTAGCCGGCAGCGTGGCTGGCTTGTGCGCCACACGCCTCACTCACCTCCCGTATACTGGCTGTAAAGATGCCTCGCCCACCATTCCCGCGGGACTACATCAATTCTTTAGACTACCGACTCGCCCAATTTCATACTCCCCCCGTCCCTAAGGGCCACTCCACGAGAAAAAATAGGCCCGGTCTCTCGAAGCCGATTTAGCGGGATGCATACACAAGCCGCATATCCAGCACAAATTTATCACGGGTGCAGACAGGCAGCTGCTGGGGGGAGGATGCCGGTGGGATTTATGGCGAAGGAGACCCTTAGGCTTACCACACCCAGGTGAGGAGGCTAATCATGACCCAACACAACACAATAACACTCTCACACACACTATGCCTATCAATGATCTGGCCTCGCTGCCTGCCTCCTCGCCTCCGTCTACCGCTCCGTCAGTGGTAAATATTACAATGAAATTCGAATTACAGTTACACGTCTCTTGGGACCTTTAGCTTTAACCTAAACCTATTGGACACTCCATGGACTTGTTCTCAATACAGTGACGAACCTTTACAAATATGTATATCCTCCCCTTTATTTGTCAATCCTTGCATCTCCCCCAGTGTAATATCCTTCTTTTATCCAAGTTACAATACAAACACAGCTCGGTTATATGATACAGTCTTACAGTGCCACAGTGCCATATGCATGACCCCTTTTAACATTCAAAGCAAAGATAAAATTTTTTTATTTTCCAGCGATTAAATCTGGAAGTTAAGACACTCGACCTACAAGCACTAGGGAGACTCCTACCCTCTCATAATTCTCTCCTTCGTTCAACCTCCATCTTACCTCCTCACCCCCCACGAGATATCCACCACAGCTGCGGCGTCCCCTACAGGCCCTGTTAAAGAGATTGGACGCGTCCTGGGCAAATGAAGTGTTAAAATGCTGGAAGCTGATGAATGAGTGAGCAGCGGGGGAGCAGAGCCACGCGCGCACGCACACCCAATGACTCCCACCTACTTGTTGCCTGCGTCTGATCGTTAGTGGCGGGGAGGGGGGAAGAGACAGGAAATACAGTGGTGGTGAGGGGTATTGATGTCTAGGGGTTGGGGGGGGGTGAGAAGGATTCATATCAGGTTGTAGTACTGAGACAGGAAACACAAGTTCAAGACTGAAGGTCGGTAGGTACTGAGAGGGAGATGAGGGTTATCAAACAATATTCATCACTACAAGCTCCTTCACATTACCTATCAAACTAGAGATGTGTTTCTAAGCCCCCCACACAGCCCTCCTAGCCACAAAACCTACATTAAACCCGACAAAAATATATAAAAAAACAAGAAAAAAATATTAAAAACAAGAAAAAAATACTAAAAAAAGACAAAAATCAAACAAATACCTTGAAAATCTGAGCAGGTAATCTTAGGACACATACTGTACACATAAGGCACACAATACATATTAACATATCTAGAACACACGAGACAATACATGAAACACAAGGACCACAACACTAAACACAGAGACACAACACACGAGGTCCAGCCAGCAACATGTGGTACTGAATATCATTAAGTCAGTCACTACTCAGGAGAAATAATTGCCATCAACCATTACTGCGACGCTTCCTATATGGTCGACGCTCCTCAAGTTAAAATGAGCAACACTTCAAAAAAAAACCCAAAAAAAACACTAAAAACTCGACTCCTGAAACAGCCTGAAGTAATAGCAGCTCATTTCCATTAATATACCGGAAAGCAAAGGAAAAAAAACTGATTAAAGTAAGAAAAAAAACACATTGCCATCCCCTTTCCTCTCCTCTATTCTTTCCCTCGCTCGTGAAATATTCAGAGACGATAAATTCCAAATTTCTCCACTTTCTCGATTAGATTGATTAGCCGAGGCTCAAGAGGAACATAACCCTCTCCCGGCAAACATTCCAGTCTGGCCTTTACGCCGGGGTGTCCAAAGAGTGCTCGTGGCGGTGGCAAAAAAAGGCGGCGTTCGGGTTGTAGGAGTGTGAAAGGGCGGTAACATATGCAGGAAAACAGTTTGGCTGGAGTGATTCAGGGGCGTCTTTCAATACGATTTCAGCGACGACCTATTTAAGTCCGCCTCGTCGCCTACACTAACGCTAACTAATTCACCCACGGGACGACGACGACCTCCCCCTCCGTCGCCACCCACCAAACCACCCACCCACCCACCCACCAACTCCACTTCAGTCTTATCCATTTGCTTTCCATCTTTGTAACTATTCCATGTTCCTCAATTTCCCTGCCATTACCCGCCATTCTCCTTGTCACTGATTCTTCTCTTTATCCACACAGTCATCACTTTTCTCCTCTGCCTCTCATTCTCTGTGCTTGTTATTCTTTCCCCGGCTTTCAATTGTCCTTCCATTACTCTTTGTACTTCTTCGTCCATTCCACATCTTTCGTTCCTCACTCCTACTTCCCCTCCGTCACCCTTACCTCTCACCCTCCATCCCTACCCCTCATCCCCACCTCTCACCCCTCCTCCTCACCAATATCTACACCCCCAACCTCTCAAATGCCTCGTTCCTCTAATACCAGTTTACCAGTCCTCACTCCCAGCACCGCTCTACCTTCACCAGTACCCATCATCAATACCTATCACTATACCTTTCATAAAACAAATAAATACTAATTGCAGATCATCCACTCAGTACAGTTGTTTTTGTGTGATATGTCCAGGGAACAGTGTGAGTGAGGAAGGAATTGGCTGTGTTGTTATGAAAGCAGCTAGACTCGTACAAACACAGACAGACAGACAGACAGACAGGCACAACACAACCCTGGAGCCACCATCCATCTAGGCCTCCGACCCCGCCCCCCGCCCCCACTATACCTCAGCCCCCCTCCATCTATCTTCATCTCCCCCATCACTAAAATACATTACCATGACGAAGGTAAATATAAAATAAATGCCAGTATGCAAATGTGTTGAGGGAGGAGACTGATGGGGGTGTTCCGTCTAACCCTTCCTCTCTCTCTCTCTCTCTCTCTCTCTCTCTCTCTCTCTCTTTCTAGGGAGCTTCTCGATCAAGTCACCACAACAGTACGTTTTACCATACTCATATTACATTAGACTACTGTACCCTCAGGTGTTAGGAGCCAGTGTAGTGAGTTACAACAATACAGACGGCAACATTCACACTAGCAAGAGGCTGTAAGTGAGAGTCCAGTGAGAGCGTCCTGAACCAACCTGCCGAGTCCAGGATATTGTCTGCTGACGTGAAAATGGGAAAAAGTACTGCTGCCTTCAATACTACTGCTTCTGCTGGTTCTACTGGTAAGGCAGAGTAGTGTAAGTACTGTTATATCTATTGGTTCTGAGGTTCATGTCCTGGTGGTTCTTGTAAGCGGTTGTCACTGTTGCTTCTGTTTTTAATGCTGTTCATACGGCTGATGTTGTGTACTGTTGAAAAGTGTTGTATATGTTACTGTTAGTGACGAGCTGTATTACCACACACACACACACACACACACACACACACACACACACACACACACACACACACACACACACACACACACACACACACACACACACACACACACACACACACACACACACACACACACACACACACACACACACACACACACACACACACACACACACACACACACACACACACACACACACACACACACACACACACACACACACCCCATAAAGCATCTGTGCCCTTCCTTCCCCGACCCGCAGCTTTCTTGGGCCATTTACTTACACCGAGGGCTAATATTTAATAATCTTTTAACGAGTGCTCTTCCCTACGTCCACCCTCCCCCTCCTCAACCATCCCTCAGTCTCCCCCTCCTCCCTCAACCACCACCTCCTCCACGTTCACCCCTCACACGTCCCTCCTCCCCCTCATTCACCTTTTAGCCTCCCTCTCCCCAAGTAAACCCATCATCCTCCTCCTCCTTCCCCCACAACACACCCTCAGCCTCCAACACCACACTTAGATCCGTCCACAAGAAGACCCCCCCTCCCGCGCTCCCTAATTGCTGTCTTCTCCCATTCACTCCCTTATCCAAACAATTTTCTCTCCTCCCCTTTCCTCCTCTTTTTTTTATCTTAACTCACCTCATTCCGTCTTGTCCCATTGCTATAAGTGTTGTGTATGGCCCCTCGTCTACCCCAGCACCACGGCTCCCCCCGCCAACTGTGTCTCGGGGCTCCTTCATCACCTCCCCCTGTGTCTTTTACTGAAGCTCCTCCGCTCTTACACCAGGTACGGGGGGAAAAGGTGTTGACTGGACTGAAAGAGGGAGGGAGGAAAGACGGCGAGGGGGATGAGAGGAGGGAAGGAAGAACAGGAAGTAGGGGGGAGGAGGGAGGGAAGAAGAACAGGAAAGGGAAGGTAGGAGGAGGGAGAAAAAAGAACAGGAGGGGAGAGGGAAGATGGGAGAGGGAAGAAGAAAAACAGGAGGTGAGGTGGGGGGGGGGGAACAGGAAGGGGAGGTGGGAGGAGGGAGGGCAGCTATAATATTGGTGCAGCAGCGTCAGGAGGGAACAATAAGACGTGTCTGCGGGACAGATCGTCGTCGACCCACAATATGACCTCGCTGGTGACCGCTCGTAAAATGCACAATAACTCCCTCACACGCTCGCTCACATTCCTCACAGTTTTTACCACCAATAAGACCCAGGAGATGAATGTGGCCACAAGTATATCCTATAGAGGGTGTCCGTAAGTGGTGCCTCTGGTGCTGGGCGCGTGTTGGTGGTCACGGTGAAGGTGCTCCTGCTGATGGTGGTAGTACTGTTACTGGTAGGTGTGGCGGTGGTGGTGTTGCTGTAATTCTTGTGAGGGTCCTGGTTGGTGGTAGTAGTTATGATGGTGGTAGCCGTCGAGAACTTTGGTAGTGGCGAAGGTACACAACTTTTTTTTGTACTCCTGAAGATACTTATTGCATAAAAAAAGGGAATTCCAGTAAAATTATTCCAGCAGTGTAGAGGAAAGGGAATGGCCTAAACTCTCCAGGTGTCCCTCCGTCACAGCTGGTCGCCACGATGCGGACGAGGGGCTACTGCCGTCTAGTATGGGAAAGGAACAGGTGCTAAGAACAAGGACGCCATCACCTCTATGGAATGACGTAGCACCAACAACAAGCAGGATTTAGTGGCCCTATAAGAGAAGACTACGAACACTATAACAATAGACAGGACAGAGAAACACACAGGATAATAAATGATGGATAAGAGAGACCAGCAGCAAGGTGGCGGACATTCAGCAGACAAGACAGGAGATAAAGTGGGACACACAGCAGACGGCGCAGCAGCAGTTGAGGCAACAGGCAGAGGTCTCCGCTACACCACAATCTTGTCCCGGAGAATCCAGGAAGTCGACACCTTGATAAACCAAATTACCTTTCGGGGACTTCATGGTGTTGGAGGTGCTGTCAGTTGCCTTCCTCCACAGATCAAGTACAGTACTACTCACCATCACGCCCACCCACTCATATACTCACCATCACGCCCACCCACCCACCTATTCCTCACCCACTCGCCCCCTATACTCGCCAACCAGCTCGGCTGTCAGTAGGCGTCTGGCCACAAGATTAACTGGAGTCTCTCGAGCCTTCAAACTCTGGCACGTTCTTTCTTGGCTTGACTTCTTGCTAGTCCTGCTGTGCTCATGCATAGTGAGCACATACGAGTACGGGCGCATGGGGGGAGAGTTGTACACAAGTGGAGTTCGTACTTACAACTAAGGGCACGTACAGTCTCGTTCAAGATTCTTCGAACACTGCTGGAGACAGCTGGCAACACAAGGCCGTTTGTTTACTAAAGTACGTAGCAAAAATTATGAATAAATGTAAGTGATCGGGGATTAGTTACTTAGTTTCCCGTTGCTTAATTTAATGGTTGGGCTTTGTTGTTTCGCATTAAATTATACTACGTACTATACTAAACAAACGGCCTTGAGTTGCCAGCTGTCTCCAGCAGTGTTCGAAGAATCTTGAACGAGACTCTACATACGGGTACGTCTCGCAGGTCAAAAAAAGTGAGTTCTCTCGGGGTACATTTAAAAAAGTGCGTGTATACGAAGGGTACTTACACATAAGGGAGTGTATGCACAGGAGGGAGTCGTGTATACTATGGCCATGCACATACAAGTGGCACATGTTAAACAAGCGTAACTGAGCTGATAATACACCACCCTGCCCGACGCTCAGTTCTCGCGACAAATATAACTGAGGAAGTTGCAATTTTCATACTATCCTTCTCTGAGCCATCATCCGCCGCTGACCAGATAATACCGAGGCTTAACAGAGTTAGTCCTCCCTCCCGCCTCCAGTACCTGCACCACTCCACACCCAGGATTAGTCTTCACTGTTGCCCCACGGCCGTCAGCACTGGCTGTCTTAACATAAACTCAATATTAGAGTGGGTACTGTGTGTGTGTGCTCAGGGACATCGCTGCCCCTCTACCACCACTCCACTGTCACTCACGCGCCAGCCACGTCACATCAATCATGCCTGGTTAAGGCGCCGTGTCAGACACAACCACGAATAAACACATTATCAAACCCCATTCAGGCACTTCAAAGATGGATGAGCGGGCGTGTCCCTAGTCGGGATGTCCTTCAGGAAACACAGCCAGAGGAACACACAGTCCATCACGTTAACATTAGGTGGTAACACCACGCTACCTCCTACACCATAACCAGCCGGCCACCACCATCCCTGGCACTCCCGCCACCACCCAACTTGCAACACTACCACTGTCAGGATATGCAACACTGTCTTCACTCTATTAGTTGTTGTCAAACAGAAGGAGTTCTGTACCACCCAATGTGGCCCACGCCCACCATCTTAGCTGACACAACCAACACCACAAACTGGGGGCGGGACGGAGGGGGGGAATACCACCATCAACACTAAAACCCTAGAGGGGGATCATCAGCAACACAGTCCCACGGGGTAAAGGGGGGAGGAAGGCGGGGGAGGAAGGTGGGGTGGGCGGGGCGGAGCGGGACCAGGGACCAACAATAACATAGCCCTAAGGGTTAATGGGGGAGGTAGGTAGGGCGGGGCCGAGGACCACCAGTAACACAGACCCAGGGGGTAATGGGGGAGGAAGGCGGGGTGGGGTGGGGCGGGACGGGGCCAGGGACCAACAATAACACAGCCCCAAGGGGGAAGACTGTGGGGCGGGGCGGGACCGGGGACGACCAATAAAACAGCCCCAGGGAGTATTGGAGGAGGAAGGCGGGGCGGGGCCGGGGACGAACAATAACACAGCCCCAGGGGGTAATGAGGGAAGAAGGCGGGGCGGGGCAGGGACCACCAACAAGCGCGGCATGACGCAGGAATGCGGTGGTTAATGCGCGAGTCATGTACGGAAGGCGGTGTTGGACGTCGCTCTGGTAATTTATTTCCTGGTGGCGGTATTTCTCGTGACCTCCTGGAACGTGGCGACACTGGACCTCCACCTCACCACAGCCTCCAGCCGACCCCCGTCACTCTCAGGTAATCTGTCAGGCTACCTTACCAACATAACCACACGAAGGGAACGGTGACCGATCAAATGGTCCCAGTTCTAATAGCTTCCCGTCCTAATGGGCCCTCGTACTGATAGGTTCCTGCACTAATGGGTCACAATCCTAATAGGTTGGGTTCAGGTGGGTCTTATTAGGAGGAGGATCAATTTTTGCGATATATGTTAATGAGCGTCCTTAAGTGAGCAACACAGGATACTACTAAGAGAAGAGCGACTCACCGTGGCCGTCATCATGTCTATGGGCAGTCTGTCAGGCAGGATCATCTCGAAGTCGATACACTGCTGTCCGGAGCCGAAGCTGAGCCAGCGAGGGGAGGAAAAGGTCGCCTTCTGGCACGCCGACTGTACCGTGCACCTGAGGGAGACAACAACAGGTGTTAGTTAGAGTGTGGGTGTGGACAACACTATCATTAATATATTATTATTATTATTATTATTATTATTAGAACACCTTAGTGTACTGGTCTGCTAAACTACCTCAGGTTGAACATCATCACTACACCTCTACACGAGCTTGACTTTAGGATCATCAAACACTGTACAGTTATGGAGAACGTGAAATCAACTAAGGAAAACAGTAATTATAAATAAATAAATAAATAAATATATATATATATATATATATATATATATATATATATATATATATATATATATATATATATATATATATATATATATATATATATATATATTCCTTAATAATACACTCGTTTATATTTGTGTAAAGTAACAGTAAAGTTGACATTTTGTGTTATATGGGTGGGGGTAAAATCTTCCTATATACAATAATATACGGAGATATACAAACGAGAGAGAGAGAGAGAGAGAGAGAGAGAGAGAGAGACCCTCCCAGCAGCCGTCGGGATGGGGGGGGGGGGGCAATATGTGGCGGTACAGTAATGACCCTCATAAGGACTAATGCCCCGATTCGCCCTAATGACCTGATCTGCCCTAATTAAAGCTTAAGCCTCAATTCTTGCCCTACCCTCCTCCCTCCCTCCACCTCTTGGCCTGGCAGCTAACAGATGGTGAGACATATTGGCCATCTTCCTCACCACCACTACTGATAGGGGAACTTCCGCCTTACCCTGAGACATGGCTGGCCCGCCCGCCCGCCCGCCCGCCCACATACACATTTTATCCTCACCGCCTCTTTCTACAGGAGAAAAGGCGTGTTCTTAACTACCACCATCACTACAACAACAATCCCAGACTGCAATAAACTAGTGGGGGCAGGTGGGGGGTAGGGAGGAGAGGGAGTAGGGGTCGAGAGGAGGGGGGGGAGAGGGGATAGTGGGGAGGGTTAGTGGCATCGCAATCCAGAGTGAATCTCTCTCATCCACTATCTACCTCCTTTCCTTCTTCGTTCCTACTTTCCTCCCCATCGTCCTCTTCCATTTGCCTCACTCTTCTTTCTCCTCCTCCCTTCTCTACACAGACACACAAGAAGGACAAATCACACCTACACCCTTAAGTATACAGATGCTAAGGTCGTTTGGGGCTGGAAAAGGGGCCTACACTCAGCCCCCTTCGCCCCCTCCACATAGAGACAATTATCACCTGCTTCACTCCGCCAACGATGTGATGAGAGAAAGAGAATAGGGGTAAATGAGGAAAAACAGAGAGAGAGAGAGAGAGAGAGAGAGAGAGAGAGAGAGAGAGAGAGAGAGAGACCCAACCCATACAGGAAATTATCAGACGGGTTCCTCTTGCTGAAAATATTTCCACCTGAATCTGCATCTATTTATCAACGTCCCTGTTTTGTCAGTCCTTACAACGTGTATTTTTTTCCCTTTCACTCTCTCTCTCTCTCTTTTTCGTTGCCCCTACCTCCTTCCCTCCCTCCCTCTCTCACTCCGTTACCATCTCTCCCCCTCTCCTCTTTCTCGTTTCCCTACCTCCCTTCCTCTCCCTCACCCTCCCTCCCTCTTTCTCGTTTCCCTACCTCCCTCACTCTCCTCCCTCCCTCCCTCTCACTCTCCCTCCCTCCCTCCCTCTCTCTCCCACTCTCTTCCCCTTCCTTTCTCTCCCTCACTTTCCCACTCCTTTCCCCTCCCCCCATATGTCTCTCAGTCCCTTCCTATCTTCCTTCAATACTTCACGTGTTCGGTAATTAAGTTCAGGTGTGTATGTGTTTGTGTATACGTGCGCGCTCCTGACAGGTGATGTGGCTGTATGTTGGTGTGACATGGTGTGGCTTATAGAGAGTTACAGCGTTTGGTTTTGCCAGACAGGTGGTGTGGTAGTACAGGACAGGTGGTACAGGACAGATGGCTGGAATAAAGAGACAGGTGGTAAGTTTAGCAGGACAGATGGTATAGTTGAGGATAACACAGTATTATGTATTCACTTTACAATACAACCTAATCAAACTCAACCACGGTCATATATTTTATAATTTCCACACACACACACACACACACACACACACACCTACCTTTACCACAACCAGAGTCACCTCCATCCCACGCCCGGCACACCTACACCATTACCGTCTTCACTACTGTCCACCCCGCACCATCACCGTCTCTTGTCACTGCCCCTCCCTCCCGTCCCATCCATCCAACACTCCCTCGTCGACTCCACTACCATCCATGTCCTTGCCACAGTCCCTACCATTAGCTACGCCCACACACCACCCCACACAGTTATGGAACCCATCATCTACGCCCACACACCACCCCGCACAGTTATGGAACCCATCATCTACGCCCACACCTTGTCTTACACCATCCTCACCAAAATCTATAACCTGTCCCGAGCCATCACCACCCACGCCCGCCCGACCCATCCCTGACGCCCATCTCCACCACGCCCCACACTGCCCTAAAAGACGGCGGTCCCTGAAGCCCATCTACGGCGTCTGGGCCGGGTTAGACCACGTGGTGCAGGACGCCCCCCCACCCCCCCACCCCGTGCCTCGTGGTGCCCCGGGGGTGTAGTCCCATCATTAGGGGCCATATGCAAGATTGCCCAAGCCCCGTCATATCCTGCCCTAGATTAAAGCCTACGGGAAGGAGGAGGGAAGGAGAGATGGGCAGGGAATGAGCAAGAGAAGAGAGAGAGAGAGAGAGAGAGAGAGAGAGAGAGAGAGAGAGAGAGAGAGAGAGAGAAGAGAGAGAGAGTAAGAAAGATGATGATGGTCGGTGTTTACGTCGACTGAGGGAATCAAGAGTCGAGTCGTTAAAGTGAGGTTTAATGGGAGACAAAGTGCGTGATTTAGGAGTAAGATTCGGAGAGGAAGGAGAGGAAACAGCAGCGTCTAGGGGGGTCGTGATGAGGCAGTTTAGGAGGGTCGTGATGAGGCAGTTTAGCGGGTCGTAATGAGGCTGGGTGTAGGTAGGGGGCCGTGATAAGGTAGGGTGAGCGTCTTGAGACAGGGTGAGAATATGTAGGCGTTCACTATCACTAGACCATCACTAAAGCTCACACTATGCCCTCCGCCACCACACTGCCCTCCACCACCACACCACACTGCCCTCCACCACCACACTGCCCTCCACCACCACACTGCCCTCCGCCACCACACTGCCCTCCACCATACCATATACCTCCAATAGCGGAACTTTCATCGAAATTAATACGCGGTCCCCCTCCCTCCCTAACCAACCAATGACATTAACCAACTCAAGTGAAATGTGAGAGTGGAGGAGTGTCCCAACCATAGGGTAGAGGCGACCCTCCCTCCCTTCCCCCCCTTACCCTCCCCAGATCCACCTTCCGCCACCTGAGTGGGTCGCGCCAAATGCCTTATGAGCACCCGATTATATTTGGGGGAATGCCAGCGTCAGCCTCGACAAATATGGCCGACCAGATACAAAATAGGTTGATGGCAGAGGGAGCAATATTATTACTTTTTTGTGGGAGAGGAATAGCGTGAAGGGTGGGTGGAGGAGCGAGGCGCTGTGAGGGCAATACAGGTCGTGTTGGTCCCCCAGCACTCACTGGTGACAGGCACCACCTCCAGCCCTCACCAATATGGACTGGTGAACACATAATGTCAGAAGTGAGAAGAGGCGCCATATTACCGCTGCAGAAGCTCACACCGGCCAAGCGTTGGGCAGCACGTGTGGGGGTGAGCGAGGGGCGTAACGACCACCACGAGGAGGCCAGCCGACGCTGCGCAACACACATGCCTATGGTGGCGTCCCCCGCGGAAGTGCTCGTCAACCCCCGTTTCTCCGCAGACCCCCATCCACCCCCCCCAAAGCACCCCGAGGGAAGCGACCCCGCCTCCCTTGGCTATGGTTCCAGAAATTGCCTTATGAGTTTCCGATTGCTGCTGGCGCAGGGCTCAACCCGGCAGCCGGATACTCCCTGATGACAAGTTGTGCACTGCTCCGCCCACCAGCTCGCCCATCTTAGACAGTGGACTCAAACTTATACCAGAACTGCAGTCCACAGTTAGTGAGGAAGGGAAGCGATTGTGAGAAAATAGGGAACACGGGGGATAAGAACGGACGGGACGGGAAGAAGGAAGGTAATAAAGGGAGGAGAGGAGAGGTTAGAGGAGCTGGAATAGAAAGAAAAAATAAAGACAATACATGAAGGAAGAGTAGCAGGAGAGCTATAGGCACGCACACACACACACACACACACACACACACACACACACACACACACACACACACACACACACACACACACACACACACACACACACACACACACACACACACACACACACACACACACACACACACACACACACACACACACACACACACACACACACACACACACACACACACACACACACACACACACACACACACACACACACACACACACACACACACACACACACACACACACACACACACACACACACACACACACACACACACACACACACACACACACACACACACACACACACACACACACACACACACACACACACACACACACACACACACACACACACACACACACACACACACACACACACACACACACACACACACACACACACACACACACACACACACACACACACACACACACACACACACACACACACACACACACACACACACACACACACACACACACACACACACACACCAGACGTGAACTCCCCCGCGAGGTATCTGGGTTATGGATCCGATACAAAACTTTGAACCAAATATTGAGGTGGACGAGGCCGGTCATCAGCAGTGGGGCGTCTGTATACTTTTTCCTAAGGACCCGAGAGGAAAATGCTGATAACACTGTGCGGGGTCTCACAGCTGCCGCGTTATCTCCTTCCTCTGCCTGGGAGTTCCGCAGGGTCTGACACTCACCCGGGTCCAATACTACCCGGGAGAGGGGAGGAAAGGGGAAGAGTGGGAGGGGAAGGGGAAGAGTGGGAGGGGAGGGGGGAGGAGAGGGGAGAGAGAAACCCATCCCATCACCCGATATAAACACCAGATAAAATAAGTGTTCCTCCTCACCGGTGCATGACACACAAGGGGGTAACACTCACACGACAAACCTTCCATAACAAAACTTATTCTTAGTATTAAATTAAATGTCAGGTAGGTGTTATTATTTAACCTTTCAGAAAAAAACAAAACCAAATTTATCCATATCCAAGTCCAGCCAATCCAGGAAAAGTTGGATTTGACTTAATACAACAACAAAAATCTTGAGTTCCGAGACTAGCACGACCTGTGACGTAAATACAATTGTGACATCAACACCTTGACCCCCGACTGACCCTCACAACACACACAGACACCTGCCACTCATCCTCACGCCCCTCATTGACCCAACACACTCCAGCTATCCTATACTTTATTTCCAGGTCACAAAGGTCTACCGTGAAGGTCATACTACAGGAGTTTCACCTTTACCCACCACCTGAACTTCTTGCCTCCCGCTTAAATAGAAACATGAAAAATAAACGAATAAATAAATAATAAATAAAGGGCGTGTCCATAACGCACGAATGTCCAGGCAAACGACGTCACGGCTGAAGATTTGTCAACCAGTCGGAGGCAGCCATTGATCCACCTCCCTTCCACCTACATTGATCCACCTCCCTTCCACCTACATTGATCCACCTCCCTTCCACCTACATTGATCCACCTCCCTTCCACCTACATTGATCCACCTCCCTTCCACCTACATTGATCCACCTCCCTTCCACCTACATTGATCCATCCACCTCCCTTCCACCTACATTGATCCACCTCCTTCCACCTACATTGATCCACCTCCCTTCCACCTACATTGTCCACCTCCCTTCCACCCACATTGATCCACCTCCCTTCCACCTTACATTGATCCACCTCCCTTCCACCTACATTGATCCACCTCCCTTCCACCTACATTGATCCACATCCCTTCCACCTACATCAAAGACTCGCATCGAAAAAAAAAATAACCCTTAAAATTAATGCATCTGTAACGTTTTCACCCCCCCTCCCCCCCGTGTACCTGAGGCCCTTTTATCTACGTGGATGACAAGGATGGAGTCATACGGTAAAATCCACAAGTTTCCACGAATTCGCCGAGAAAATCTGGTTTGTTTGGGGGGAGTAAACCACAAGCTGCTCCACTACACTGCTCCACAACACTGCTCCACAACACCACTCAACTGTTTCATTTAAGTTCACATCACCTTATTCAACACAACTGCCATTGCTGTCACCTCAACACGTATTCTCCACCACACAACTGAGGCGGTAATGACCCCTTCCCCCTCCCCCCCACCAAAAAAAGAAGCACCTAGACGTCTCCTCCCTCCCTCCTCCCTGACCTTCATCCTCCTTCACCCCCCCCCCTTCACCCCACCACCTTCCAACACCACAAGAAAACTGTCCACACTGACCAGGTAAACTTGGATCATTAGCTGGTGAGGAGGACAGAGTGGCAAAATTGAGAAGGATTACAGTATATAGGAAAAACCCACAAAGGAGTGTTGGAATAAAGAGGTTAGAATCCTAGACCGATGATGATTAAGGACTATCGAAGGATGGCAGTCGAGAAGGATAACCGGGAGAAGGATGGCCGAGTTTAGAAGGATAGAAAATGTTACGTGGTTGAATACCTGTTACAATAGACTGGTCCTATGGAAGGCATGAGGGCGAGAGAGGCTGGTGAAGGAGGAGGTGAAGGAGGAGACCACGAGAGCCATCAGGTACACCATTCAAGACATAGATAGAGGCGATGAATAGGTTGGTGAGTGTATTCCTGAAGGAGATACCAGCTGAAGGGTGACCTGTGGGCTGACGGTGTTAAGGATGAATGGAGACACGAGTGACACCTGACGACTTGTGTGAGGTGACTGACTAGATATTAAGAAAAGTTATCTTTTTTTTTTTTTACACTTCACGAAAAATTTAATTGCACATAATCTATAATATGTAATTGGGAACGAATTTAATAAGATATATAATAGGTAAAGAGCTAAGTATATTTCTATTAAGCTGGGAAAACTTTAATGCAAACCTCAACAAGACGCCGCTACTATATACAGGACAAATATACACTCACCCAAAACACCTACACTATAAAACCATACATAAAACACGACGAATTCACCGTATAAAAAAACTAAAACTCGGTCGAAATTAAACCCAGCCTAAATTTGGGACACAGGAGAGCAAGCAAAGCAAGTTCAGGAGGAGAACCAGGAGGCCTAGCCACCCCTCCGCCCCCTCCCATCCCCCCTTCAAGAGCTCCTGCTGGGGATAACGAAAGAGGAGGAGAGGTGATACATATTAACCCAAGGGAGGCGCCGCCTACACCACCACGGGTGCCAGCCAACGAGAGAGGAGCGGATATTGGTGCATCGCGGGCGTGAAAAATGTGTGGATGGGAGGGGAGGGGTGAGGAGGGTTTGGCTGGAGGAGGTGAGAGAGAAGACCAAACCCCCCGCCCCCTCCCCCCTCCTGCTCCTCCTGATCTTGTTTCTCCTCCCCCTCTTCTGCTACTCCTCCTCCACCTCCTCTTCTTCTCATACTGATGCTCCTCCTCTTCTCTTCCTCCCTGGCGCTGTAGAGGTTTATACTGAACAGTGTTTACCCTAAGAGCCATATCCCTGCCTCAGGCGTCACCCTTCACTCACTGTTTAGCCACATCCCTACCTGAGTCATCGCGTCACTCTCACCCGATATACTCCTTGACACCCTCACCCACTATTAATATTCCTTGACCTTATGCCGATATCGTCCTCCCCTCACCCGATATTAATAGTCAATCACTCGCGACCCGATATTATACGACTCGATCTGTTATACCTTTCACCTGATGTTATATACTAATACGGGAAATAAATCACTGTTCTACTATAATACCTGTAGTAATTTATTCTCATTTACTCGATAACACTGCTAAGTCCTCAATTAATTACTATGACAACCAACTCAGGTGTGTGTGTGTGTGTGTGTGTGTGCAGGTGTCAGGTGGTGGGCGGGGCCGATCTCAACAACAGCTAAGGGGTCACGACCCTGTACACCCAACACGTCACCAATGTTGTGTTGACTACACTAATGAGATCTCCGAGTCCGTCTCCCCCACCCCCGCACCCTACTCCCTCATCACCTCGCCCTACTCCCCCAACATCCCTCACCCTACCCTCAACACTCCAACCCTACTCCCTCAACACCTCCACCCCACCCTACCCCTCACACCTCCACCCTCACCCCACTCCCCCCACCCCACCCTCACTCTAACACCCTCACCCTACTCCCCCAACACCCTCACCCTACTCCCTCAACACCTCACCCTACTCCCCCAACACCCCACCCCTCACCCTACTCCCCCAACACACCTCACCCTACTCCCCCCACAATAGTTCCACCAACACACTACTGACCACCAAAGGTTTACAACTCCTAAAAGAATCGCTGAGACAACAATATCAGAGGTTAATTGACATCAACCTTTCTCAGCGTGTTGGAGTGAGGGCGTTATCTTCCACGCTATGAGCTCTCGAGGCAAGAAAATAACAAAGTCAGCCTTAAGACCCATAGTGCTTAGTGTAATAGATGTAGAAGGCCTTTGTCAGCGGTACTAAACCAAAAAACAGTTATGAAAAACGTAATTGTACCTTTGTGAGAAATGCGGAGTGATGTTCCTAGTTTGGGGGAAAATCACAAGTTAAAAAAAAAAAGTTATACGGGAATAATTGTGGAGTTTATTTTCCCTGATGGAGAAGTGAACATAATATGAAGGATGATAAAGTGAGGATGATTTATGCTTCACAAGTAAACGTGATCAAGACAGTTGTAGGTGCTCAGTTATTGTGGACTGACACCTACCAAGGCTCTGTGTGTGTGTGTTAGAGTTGCCACCCACCACGACAACAATACCTTCACAACACACTCTTAAACAACAAAGATATTCCATGAACCAGGAATTAGTCTCAGATCTTCATTGGTAATATTTCACATGACTCTGACCTTAAAAGCTTGGCCGCTAAGTCACTGCTGCACTACAGCACTCCCAGTCTGCACCAATCATTACATTCCTCTTAACAAGTTGATAAACAAAACTAAGTTCCTAACAGGGACAAAACTAACACCACACCGGCCACACACACAGACGGTCACTCCAATACTAAAGTAAACTTTGAATAGTTTTATTTATATAAGGGATGTGGATATATCTGCCTTCGCTGCGCCCGTCTCGTGACCTTGATAACTTGCCCCTGGCAGTTCAAGAACCTTAACAAAAGCGAGAATCCTGCCTCCACCACCCACAGGTATGCCGTCCTACACACGTATTTAATGATGCATCGACACGATAAATAATATTTTGACTTGTGACAACATGGTAAAGCATTCCACATATTAGACACGTTTGGCTCCGGTGGCCATGACGCTGCAGGATACACACACCACCAGCCTAACCCGCCCACCTTCCCGCCCACATGTGGTGTGGAGCGGGGCCTGCGTGCCTGTCTGTGGTGGGAGTGATTCTGTACAGCTGAAGAGTGCAACAACACAACGTCTTCCGCCATACACGCCACAACAGGAAGCTGGCAGCCTGCACGCCAGATGCACACACATGGGAGCCAGGCCAGGATGTTCACGGCGAGAGTACGAGTACGTGGCCACAGACAGAAAGCGGGACTCAATAGTTGTAGAGGTGTGTGTGTGTGTGTGTGTGTGTGTGTGTGTAAAACGAGAGAGAGTAACATGAGAAGTTTGGGTAACGAGTGTAGTGGGTTAGTAGTGGGTGTCTAGTCATAAGTGGACTCGCCTTACGCTACAGCTAACAAGGAGTCTTTGCTGGCCGTGCACGTGGCCACAGCAGGATGAGCGAGACAGCGATACCCAGACAGCCATACCACTCACAAGAGATCATTCATGATCTAAGAATCTCGCCAACAAACTTCCGGCAGATTTTTTGACTCGCCAAGCAAAGAGGACAATGCAGACCCTAGCAGACGGTAATTAGCAGCCAGGGGGAGGACAGTGAGGGAGTTGTAAGGTCAAGGTCTGCACAGGACAAGGAAGCAGAATTAGTGCCTCACACCCCGTCATCCTCCAGTTAGTACCAGGGACCAAGTTAGTTCATGGGGCGGTATAATGGAGTGAGGGGATGAGGACAACAAGGTCAGGGTATAGGGGTCAGCTGGGACAGGGAGAGGGGTAAATCAAGAGAACGTGGCAGAAAGTATATAATATTGGGAAAAATTTATGATCACTACAGGGCGATGGGAAATAGTCCGTGGCGATTAATAATAACTCAACTCCTTTGTATTTGTAAATCTTCGGAAGAAAAGCGAAGGATCTATAAGGAGAACTTTATAGGAGTAGGAAAAGGCGGGAGACTCAGGGAGGAAGCCATCAAGCAGAGCAGTAATGAAGGTTGGAACTGTGTGGGGGAGACAAACAAGATGATCTCAACCAATCAGTGTGATGACGTAGCAACAACAGCAAGAGCAGCAGCAGGCCAGCCGGACAACTCGTAGGGATGGGTAGTACCTAGGGTCAGAATGATGTGTGGCGGGTTCCCCACTTAAACTAGGATCAGGACCTTCCTGTCGGCCGCTACCAGCACGGGTACAGTGACTCCATACTCCTCACTCTTACCTGCATGTTGCCAAGATTCTCACCAACATTGTACTGGACACAAATTTACTCATGCTTACACTATGTTGCAATGGATCCTTACCACCACTGGTCTACACAGGTTCACCAAATTTACCTCCAAGGTACAAAGGTGTCCACACACACACACACACACGCGCACACGCGCACACGCGCGCACACACACACACAAACACACACACACACACACACACACACACACACACACACACACACACACACACACACACACACACACACACACACACACACACACACACACACACACACACACACACACACACACACACACACACACACACACACACACACACACACACACACACACACACACACACACACACACACACACACACACACACACACACACACACACACACACACACACACACACACACACACACACACACACACACACACACACACACACACACACACACACACGTTCATTAGTTGTGTAAAGAGGCATAAAATGTTGCAGAGCATGCCGGCATCAGAGCAATCATCATGTCCCGCGGGTTGTGACAGCTGATGAGGGGAGTGAAGGGCGTGGCAGGTTTTACACGAGGGCAAAAGCATAACGGGGAAGGGGGAGAAGAGGAGAGAAATGGGAGAGGGGAGAAATGGGAGAGGGGAAAGGGGAGAATAGTGCGAGGGGAGGAGGGAGAAGAAGAGAGAGCGAAGAAGGAAGAGGAAAGGGAAGGGAAAAGAGGGAGAAAAAGGGTGAGAAGAAAGGGGAGGGAATAAGGGAAAAACATAACAAGATTCAATAAAAGAAAAAGTACCCTAAAATTCTCTCACCCTATTCCCTTCAAGCTACCCTACTGTCGCACCATCAGACACAGCTGCTCACTGATGAGGACACTACCACCATCAGTATTACATTCCACGCTGGGCTGCTGTGTCAACTCGCAAACACACACACACAAAAACCCACCCGCATTGTCCTCCACTCGCCACCATTATGACTTAGCACTGCAGATTGGTAACAGCTAATCACATACTGACACAGCACCACGGACTAGCACATTACCACGAACCAATGGATCAGCACAGCACCAAGAACTATCCTACCGCTATGTATGGACCCCCAAGGCAATATGACCCATGCACGTAGCAATGTTCAATGGAGTGACACAGCCCATACGAACCAGTACAGTCTTCTGAACAGATACTTAAGAAGAGAAGATAGGAGGGGGTGGTGAGCATAGCAACGTGCCCACCCAACATACCCTAGTGTAATTAAGCCCCGCCGTGCAGTGTAGGGGAACCTTAAAACCTGCCCAATTAATTACCAGTTGAGGGGAGCCCCGCAAAAAGCAGAACCATGGGGGGTTCAATCATCATTAGAAAGTCGTTAACTAGAAAACTTGCTTTGTTGGAGAGACAGAGGACTTCCTGTGTATGGTGGTGGTGTTGGAGACTGAGGTAGGGAAGGGGGGAGAGAGGAAGGGAAGGGGGAGAGGTAGGGAAAGGGGAGAGGTAGGGAAGGAACATACGTCCCAATATGTCATCTTCAACCTCCTCCTCCTTTTCTTCGCTCTTCCTAGTAATTTGGGTTATACAGGGAGGGAGGGAGGGAGGTATGGAGGGAGAGAGAAGACACACGTTCCCTGATGACATCTTGCCCCTCACCCTCCTTATAATAATGATAATGGCATGGGTTCAAGATGGAGGGAGAATAAGATGGAGGGGGAGAAAGGGAAGGAGAGAGGAAGAAGGAAGAGACGGAAGGAGGGAAGGAAAGGAGGGGGGAAGAGAATGGGAGGAGGGAGAGAGGAAGGGAAGAGAGGAAGGAGAGAGGGAAAGGAGGAAGGGAGAAAATAAAGAATGGAATGAGATAAGAAAAGAAGGAAAGACAATCGTTCCTATAATGCCCTACTGTCCTTCTTTCCCTCCCTTCATCGCCGTGCTCAACCTCCCTTAATGATGGTCGAGGCATGAATACTGACTCAGAACCACCAAGTTTTTGTACCAACGACGTAATCACTATACAAGTCCCGTGGGAGAGGTCGTGTCCTGTCCCTGTGTGTGGAGAGTAATTAACCTCCCGTCCCACGTTAGGTCGAAGCAACAGCTGCCTCTTTCATCGTCCATGTTGAATAAAGGGATGAGAGAGGGAGTTAAACAGTGTGAGGGAATGAAAGGGAGAACGGGAGAGGTTGTCGGAGTGAGGGAGTCAATGCATAAGGGCGAGAGGGTGGGTTATGAGGTTAGAGGGTGAGAGGGGTGGGTTAGGGGACGAGAGGGATGGGTTGGAGGTGAGAGGGGTGGGTTAGGGGGTGAGAGGGTGGGTTAGAGGGTGGGTTAGGGGTGAGAGGATGGGTTGGGGTGAGAGGGTGGGATAGGGGTTGGGTTAGGTGAGAGGGTGGGTTAGGGGTGAGAGGGGTGGATTAGGAGAGGGGTGGGTTAGGGGCTGAGAGAAGGGAGGTTAGGGGGAGAGGGTGGGTTAGGGGGTGAGAGGTGGGTTAGGGGTGAGAGGGGTGGGTTAGGGGTGAGAGGGTGGGGGAGGTGGGATAGGGGGTGATGGGATAGGGGTGAGAGAGGTGGGTTAGGGGGCGAGAGAAGTGGGAATGGGGGAGAGGGTCAGTGGGTGTTTTAGGCGCCATAGATGAGGGCGTGCATAGGAGGCGTGCGAAGGAGTATAGGAAGTCGTAAGAGGGCGTGCAGAAGGCGTACACAGTGAGGGTACGTATGAGAAGGACAAGATGACCGTGGGATTACTATCAGTGGCTGTATGACTGACCAGGGAGATGACATAGCAACAAAAAGCCTCGCGTGTGTCCTGTTGTTAGGTGGACAAAAACCACTGATGTCTCCCTTCTGCAGTGCCCACTACTGAGGCCGTGGAGTAAGTTTCCTACAAATGCCAACAGCAGAAGTGGCAAATCACATCGCAGAGGTCAAACTGTGGGAGTACTTCGTTGGGTAAATTGACAGATAAAATCAATAATACTCCAGGAGCAGAGAACAATGAACCTGGCAACAAAACGTACAGGTAAATACAAAGCAAGACGTGACCATCAATAACACCACAGGTAAGACACAGCATGAGGAGCCACAGTACAGGTGTGTGAGTGTGGTTAGGGACCATGATGGAGGGGAGCGGGGGCGAGCAGGTGTGGTGCGGTTGTCGACTGTGGCACCTACACCTGTTGCGCCACACAACACCAACCTCGGGGTGCTGGGGGGTGGTGGAGGTGAGGGGCGAGGAGCTCACGCCATTCTGACAGAAAGCTCGTCACCAGCCAGGCCTCGTCTCCTCACCACTCATACTTATTCCCGTCCTTCCTCCCCCCTGGTCTCTTCCCCAAATGAAAAAAAAAACTACCTTTCTTAATTCTTATGCAGTCCCTCTACCCCGCCCCCCTCCACACACACACACAGGATACACAGTGTCAAATTTCATGCTGACTTCATTACGTATATCAACTGCATAATGCAAAAGTTTACTGTATCTCATTAAATGCCAGGAGCTACCAGTAAGATGGGCAGCAAGAGAAAACAACCACAGGGGCGAGGTTGTTTTTTGTTTTAAGGTAGATGTGTCGCGGCCATACAAGTCATGAATCATCCGGCCTACACGTGTACTCGCCAAGTCATCCGTGCTGCATCTGTTGTGTACCACCATTTTTTTTTTTACGGGGATAAGCCCACCCGGGCACAGGTTACTGACCCACATCAGGGCCTGGGGGCGAAAATATAATAATAATAATAATAATAATAATAATAATAATAATAATAATAAATAATAATAATAATAATAATAATAATAATAATAATAATAATAATAATAATAATAATAATAATAATAATAATAATAACTATTATTATTATAATAATAATTAATAAATATTAATAACAAGATACTAAAAAAAAATATTAAACAATCATAATCATAAATAAATACAAAATCGAAAAAATAAATCAAGAATGAGAAATGATAAACATTATGTATGTTGTATTGTCAAAGTAAGAGAAACAATTGAAACCCTACAATTGTGTGTAAATGAGGCAGAAAGTCAGATCAGCAACCTGGGACTTGGTCACAATTTTCGTGATGCCATATGGCAGCAAGGTCTACCATTAGACAACACATTATGCTTCCAATATCTTCCCAGGCGGTAGTACCTCCCTGTTTGATAGCTGCCTACTACCTACTGTAGGGAGCATCAATAGTGACCGTCAAAGGTGGGTACTGATGATCACATATAACGTAATGTATACCTCACACTTGGACTGGTCAGGTCAGGGCCACACTACACTGGTGGCCATCCCATCCACTTCCTGGCTGGAGACTCCTGACCCAGTCACTCCCCCGGCAAGTGGTCAAGATTTATCCTGGCGACTACAGGACCCGCCCGACCCTCAGGCTCCACCGTGCCCGGCGCCTCGCACTCTCCTGTACTGGATCTTGACTACACCAGCTGTAGATTCAGGTTTTCCTATTTTACGTGTGAATTAAGGAGAGTGAGGCTACCCTGGATTGTGTCCGTATTTGTGGAATTCATGACTATTAAAATACAGTTATTAAACCAACTTTGTGATCTTCATGCAATATAAGGTTTGTCCTCCTCAAGGTGACCAAAAATCAGAGATAAAAACCAGTTAAACTAAGATAGATTTGTCCGCAAGAGGCTGGAGCCCCGCTGAGCAGTGACCAGCAAAGGTTAAGAACCTTAAATGAGATAAACTCGAAGGTTAACCAAATACTTAAACAAGGTCATTAGTGTCTGAATGACTTACTTTTGATATGATACTGTAGTAGTTATCAAAACCCGCGAGCCTATAAAGTTTCATGAGCTAACAGCCAACAGCGTGTGAGTATAGTTAACTCTTATGCTCGTAAGGTTGTATATAAAGACAAGGGGACAAGTACAACACTGCATGTCCTCCCACATTCATGGAGGGGCATAAAAATAGGTAAGTCTGCTTGACAGTATCAACTACTGCACATAAGAGGTGACCAGACCCCAGGACACACGACAGTAAAGCAGCAGTGCACATGAGACTGTGTTCTAGAGGTCCCGAGTGCCTAGTAATCGAATCGTGCCAGCGGCAGGAACCTAGACTCCATAAATCAACACTGGAGGTGGGACAACGCCCTACCCCGCGCTGGTGGCCGGGCCCTCTGGAGGTACCTCACCTGCTGCTGCCCTGGCCGCCACAATGTGAGATTCGATATAGCGCGAGTGTTTGGTGAGACAACAGGGGTGACTTGCAAGGTGATCCTCGCCCTGACAGTAGTGAGTGGCGCCACCTGTGTGGGGCGGGCCAGGGGGTATTGGCGGCTCCCCCCCCCCCCGTTACCTAACTGCTACCATGGTACTATTGTCTGCTTCACTACCATCACTATCCCTCTTCCTCACCATGCTCTTTCTCCACCACCATTACCAAACTCCTTCACCACTACCACCGAACTCCTTTAACACTACCACCATACTCATTCACCATATCTGTCCTAAAGCTTCAACACCACCGACCAGGATACCACCCAACCAGGGAGGTACTACATTACATGCAGCATGACGGCGAGACACCACACAGGAGGGACGTCCAACATGGTTAAGGACCCCACATCACGTAATTCATTAGTGTGCACACCACCACCATTACCACTACCTGTGTCCACCCCACTACCTACCTACACTAACCATCTGCTCACACCCACCATCTGGCCACACCCACCATCAGGCCACACCCACCACCTGCCCACACCCACCACCTGCCCACACCCACACCACACCTGACACACCAATACCCCACCAACACACAAGACATCACCACTAAACTCACACCGTATCAGCAATTAAGAGCCATCAGTATCAGTGGTTCATACACAGCCGCCACCACACACAACACACCAAAGAACATGTTTTGATAAAGAGTCGCCTCGGTGAGTATAGATGGGACCCTGGTAGACTCCTCCAGGTGCAAAAACAAGCACAGACCGATAAGTTAGGGTAGGGTTGAGTTGGGTAGGGTTGGGTAAGGTTGGGTTAGGGTAAGATGGGTTAGTTTAGGTTAGTTGTGTCGTAATATTTCGGTAAATTATTTAAATCTGTGCGTAACGAGTACCTCAAAGATCTTTACTTAACAAAAACGTTCGATAAATATGTCGAAATCATTACAGGAGTTATTTTAACAAGGTACATTTTTATCAACGCTTTTTATTTATAATTTACTCATTCTGTCCTTGATGACTGAGGTGGTACCAGTGAGGGAGGGAGGGAGGGAGGGAGGGAGGGAGGGACGGGAGGTGACGTATGCAGGGAGGGTGGGTGGGTGGGGAGGGAACACGCGACAACAACACTTACCGGCGGAAGTCGTAAGTGTCAGTGTAGCGTGGCTGGTGTCAGCGGCGATCTGCGGGTGGGCGGCACGCGGCAGGCCACCCATCCACCCACCTTTCTCGGGGCATTTACCAACTACATAGTCCACCCCACCTGTTGCTTTCACCTCCACCTTCTTGCTGATGATCTCCCAGTGAAAGGTGAGGGAGGAGAAAGCGAGGTAGGAAAGGGGAGGAGGTTGGGAAGGAAGGAAATGAACGGTGGGGAAAGAGAAGAAGAGGATAATAATATGAAAGAAGAGGTGGTGGGAAGAAAGAAGAGGTGGTGGGAAGGAAGAAGAGGTGGTGGGAAGGAAGAAGAGGTGGTGGGAAGGAATAAGTGGAGGGAAGGAAGAACGAAGAAGAGGGTATACAAATTATCACCTCCAAACGGCACCATTATCAGTGACCTTCCATAGACTACCACCCCAAGAACCACCCCACCACCTCCAGAACCACCCACCACCCCAAGAACCACCCCACCACCTCCAGAACCATCCATCACCTCAAGAACCACCCCACCACCCCAAGAACCACCCCACCCTCTCCAACCACCCCACTACTCAAAGAACCACCCCAGCCAAGAACTATCCCACTACCCCAAGAACCACCCCACCACCTCCAGAACCATCCTATCACCTCAAGAACCACCTCACCACCTCCCCAAGAACCACCCCACCACTCAAGAACCACCCCACCACCAAGAACCAAGAACACCCCACCACCTCAAGAACCACCCCACCACCCCAAGAACCACCCCACCACCTCAAGAACCACCCCACTCCTCAAGAACCATCCTACCACCCCAAGAACCATCCCACCACCTCAAGAACCACCCCAACACAGGGAGGGAGAAAAACGGGGCAAGAGCAGTCGGCGTCAAAGTAAATCTCCAATGTGATGGAACACCTGTTTGCTTAACCCGTGAACAGCCGGACCACCAACCCACGCCAGGATATAGGAGGGGGTGAGATGGTGGGGGAGGGAAGGGGGAGTGGTGAGAGGGAAGGAAGGTGAAGGAAAGGGGTGGTGAGAGGGAAGGGAAGGATGAAGGAAGGGGAGGGTGAGAGGAAGGGAAGGCTGAAGGAAGGAGAGTGGTGAGAAGGAAGGGGGAGTGGTAAGAGGAAAGGGGAAATGTGAAGGGAGTGGGGAGGAAAGAGGAAAGGAAACGAAAAAGGAAGGAAATGGGATGTAAATGGAAAAGGAGAGGAGAAGGGGAGTGACGGGGAAGACGAAAGAGAGGGAGAGGAAAGAACATGATGATTAAGAGGCAATGGCGAGAGAGGGGGGAAGGGAAGGGAGAGGAGGGTGGAGTGAAGGAGGGAGAGGGGAGACACGATGGTTGTGGGCGATGAATCATAACAGAGTGAGTGATTACAGGGAAAATGACAAGGGTGGTTGAAACGATGGGTGGGAAGAGGGCGAGAGGGGTGAATAATTTTAAAGAGTTTTAATGAGAATGACGAGAGGGCGGCAGAAAAGAGAGAGGGGGGAGAGAGAGAGAGGGAGGGGGAGGGGGGCAACGTAAAAAAAGTGGGTGATTGAAGGAGGACAATACAGACGGTAAGGGAAGAGGTTGCTGACTCTCCACCACTCTCCCACGTCCTTCTCAGCCCTCATGTTTCTTTTGAAAAAAATATTTAACGAATACTCAATCACAAACACCTATAAACTGCACGACCTGAAGAAGATGTGATGCAAATGAGTCATCACGCTGGTGGTAGCACACTAGATCAGATCAGAACACTACGCTGTCGCCACAACACTATAAGTACATCGGTAATACACCCACCCCCCCCCCCCCTGATACAACAGTTAAGTGCAGAGGTCCAGTTCCAAATGACGATGTGAGGACTTGGGAGAAGCAGAGATGAAAGGGGTCCTGAGGCGACTCTTAAAGGAGGTCAGCGACTGAGGACCTCAGCTAACACTCGGAGTTCTGCCCAAGGCTGCTTCACCATGCTGAGGCCAGAGAGGGGAAGCTAAATCCTTGCTGGCATCAAGGCTTCACCAGGTGTTGGGTGATGCTATGCGGCACATTTCCTGCTTCCACACACACACACACACACACACACACACACACACACACACACACACACACACACACACACACACACACACAGGCCTCCACCTAGACTGCAGACTATTGATGGCAAGGAAAATAGGACCAGAAAGACTAAAGAAAGAAGAGGACTGACGGAACTACGACTGTCAAGAAATAACAATATAAATTACCCCCCAATACAATAATAACTACATTATTACAGCAAACACAGGTATGAGAAATAAACATCTTTCCGGGTGAAGAAAATTGTGAAGAAATGAAAGTTTGACTGAGATAAGACAACATCACCACTCCAATAATTTACAGAGTGCAGCCATAACTCGAGTGATGGGCGTGTGATTGATAGGCGTGTGAGGGATGGGTGTGAGGTGACGCGTGGAGAAGATTGGTGGGTATGGAGGGTTGAGGGTAAGGGAGGTCGGTCAGCACACCTGGCAGTATAAGGACGACTAGTACTCGCCTCTACCCCCCCCACCCCCCCCCCCAAGTCCTAACACCTAATACGTATAAAGAAATTATAATAAATCTAAGCTAAGACACTTAAGACTCCAACTCGCACTTAAGACTCCAACTCATGTACAAGTAGCTCAAGCCCCCCTCAAGGGACTCCTAACTGAATAATGTACGCCACCTAATATGGGTTTATGTCCAGGTATGTCCAGGTAACACATCTGACAGGCAGGTGGTAAGTATCTCAATAAAAAACGCATAGTATCCCATGTTAGAGGTTCATGATCACCCATTACTGTACCTGGAGTCTACCTGAGCGTGTCTTCAGAGTTACCGATTTTATACGAGTCTTCTTTTTTTTATACAGTTCGCCCATCCTATGAAGTGTTACCATGGGCACACCCTCTGCTTTTGTCACGGGTCACACACACACACACACACACACACACACACAGAGGAAAAGTAAAATTCCAACTTAATTTTCTAGCTAAGTTTTTGTCTACATGGCGTTTATGCAAATGAACTTGATTGATACTGTCATGTTGATGGAAGGAACCGAGTTTAACAGACAAGTTGATGATGGCTTGAGTTGACAGGCTTGGGCAGTCAAGGCAGTTTCTCCAGTGTTAGCCCCCTCCCACACAGAGTTGAGGCAAGGCTTTATATTCAATTTGTTTGATGAGCTTCTTCATTAATAAACTGCGTTATCTCTGTCTCGCTCCACTTGCTGTTCTCCACACACGTCGCTCTCCAACCATCACTACACACCGTCACTCCCCTAGCATCACTACATTAAATCTTGCACACATACACCAATAGGTGAAAATGCACAAAACTGCATAAATATACAAATCCGCCACCCACATACACACACACACACCTTATACTGTATACGAAGAGATATATTCAAACACTTATAACTGCCGGACACAGACGAATAAGTGTATAATTTTTAGAAGGAGTGTTAGTGTGTGGGTCGTGGTGTGTGGCAGCAGAAGCGGGCGGGCGACACTGACTGGTGGACGCCGACACAACGACCTGCCGTCCTGCCCTCACTCCTTCCTAATTCAGCTGAGTGCAATGTTGGCGCTGACATGACACCTTTTAATATTACCTAACGTATGTTCTCAGTCAGGTCTCCAGCTGGGCCAGGGAGAGCGTCATGTCGAGGCCTCACTGGTTCATGCAGGAGCCTCGGCAGGTCGGTGTCGACTTAAGATCTTCAGTTGACTCTTGAGTGAGTCAGATCGCTAAGTTTAAGCACTAGCAGGCCGCCTGATTCACCCGGAAGGGAACCTGACAAGTCTTAGACCAGCGATGATCAGGTTCTGGGCAGTTCTTAGTCCGAGCTGGGCAGGTCTTGGACCAGGTCCGGGCAGGGCCAGAGTGGGTTTGGGTAGGGCCTAAGCGGGCCGGGGCAGGCCCTGAACGGGCCCAAGCAGGTCCTGAGCGGGTCTGGGCAGGGCCTGAGCGGGTCTGAACACCATTAATCAGACGCCAGTTTGTGCATTAGTATGAGTTTCTCGCATCCCGCTGAACATGATATATTGGCTGGTCCAACATTTACTCCCGGTGAGCCAACCACCGCTATCCGGCACCCTCGGAGGTTATCACATCAACCCTTACTGGAGGAGCGTCTACCGAACCTTCTTTACACTATCTCTGAGACATACACTTCCTATCCCGGCTGTGGTACACGTCTACTCGAACACACGCAACACAACAAAAAAGTAATAGCTTTCATTATAGTATTCACTACACGAGCATGAGGACTAAGTGGCTTCAACTACACTTCACTGCAGAATAATTGCCGACAATAACTCCAAGCAGAAAGTTGTTGCTAACGAGAGGAACGAAACACTGTGCACATCAGAAAGTAGTGGAGGCGAGACACGTCATAACTCATCTACAACTGTGTCAGAAACTGTGTGATGACGACACAACAAAACACAACCGCCATCCTCCGCCCAGCTGCGTCGGACACAGCGTGGCGTGGTCTTCCTCCACAGTACACGTATATGAAAACATGACGCAGCTAATAATTACACAATTACTGAACAAGGCACACCAAATTATGCTGTGTCCTGAGATCACAACACTGACCAAGTTTGTAAGAATGACTCCCAATCCGTATGCATTATCAGAGGTAAAATAAGAGACTTTGGTAATTATTATCATCATATACCTGCGCCACTTTACCTGTCTAAACTTTATCTTTACACCATAGAAGGAAAGTTTTTGTAGTCATCGAGGTCCTCACATATTTGTGGTGAGATGAGCAAGAAAAAAGATATTAATATTCACTGAAAAATGCGGCTAATTTGCATAAGCCACGGCACCATGGCCTGAGGGGTATTAAAACTCACCATCACTGAACTACTCATATGATCATTAACGTTGCCTCATCGTTACTCCTAAAATCAGACATAATTCACTGATGGTTTGTTTTAATTCGCTACAGAGCTGGAGGCACTTGGAGGCGAGGGTGTACTTGCCGCTCTACCTTCATGTAAATGAGCCACATTTTTCCGTGAATATTAAACACCTGGGTTTTTTTCTCAGTAATACCACAAATATGCAAAACCTCGATGATAACAACAACTTTCCTACTATAGTATAAATATAAAATACGGACAGGTAAAGTTATGTCGAGGGCAGAATATAGGAGTGAAAGAGTCAAGAAAATCATGATAGTAAAGTGATAAGATTTACTTGGAGAAGAAAGAATGACGATCTGAGTCAAGAGAGAAGGACTCCATCGTCATCCTTCCCTGACCAGAATACAGGGAGGCGATGTTGGTATTGGTAGTTAACGTGAAGGATGGCCCTGGGGCAAGTGGTGAAGGGGCTGGGAGCGTCCGGCCTAGGAGATGACTAAGGGAGCCGTCGACGGGGCCCGCTCACCAGTTCCGGACCCAGGCTACAAGATATCCATTTTTGCATATTGAGCCGGGCGGGTATCTGTGACGACGATCTGGTGAAGAATGGCCGCGCTGCACCGGGGGACAGCCACATATATCAAGGTAGCGTTCAGCCACTCAGACCAGCGCTGGGATGACCGTCACATTGTGTATCCCACCTCTATGGTCCGCCACTTACTGCTACCGGCACAGACCCTGTGTTGTGGGTCGACGATAGGTCCCACCAACTGTTGTGGCGCTGAAGGTAACTCTAAACCTCTTGTATGGCGGTGATGGTGGCTGAAATACTTCATTAAGGCTCCTTATAGAACAACGAATACTTTATGGTGACGCTGATGGTGGCTGTGAACCCCTACAGTGGCTCTGATAAAGGTGTAGCATCTACAATAGAGGTAGTGATGTGATCCCCTACAATGGTACAGGTAACGTCTTTGATCCTCTTTTGTGGTACAGATAAAGAGCCTCTGATCCTCCTCTGTAGTAATTATAATATCTTGGATCCTGTACCGAGACACAGATAACGTCTCTGATCCTCTTAAGAGTCTATACTATAACATTAATGACCTCTATGAGACTCCCCTTGTAGGAGTGATAAGGACGATGAGCCTCTACTGTAGCTAAGGCTTTGGCTAAGGAGACTCGCCGTGTGGTTGAGTGTGGCTTTGGTACCTTCCACTGTGACGCTGATAATGTATTTAAACCCTCGCCTGTGTTGCTGTAGGAGTATAGAAAGAATTCTACTTTTCATAACTTTGTCTTCCTCCTCTTTCCTCTTCATTCTCCCCATTCTCCTTCTGATCCTCCTCTTTCTCGTCTTGATTTTCTTCCTCTTTTCTCTCTTGATTCTTTTCCCCTCTCTTCTTCTTCTTCTCTTGATGTTCTTCTTTATCCTCCTCCTTCTCTTATCCTCTTCCCCGACCTCTCCCTATTCCACAGCCTTTCCTTTCTTCTTAGTCTTTTCCTCCCCTTCCCTCATCATCTTATACTCCTAAACCTCTTCTCTCTTCTCCTGCCTTTCCTTCTTCCATCTTCCCTCTCATTTTATTCTTCATCTCCTTCTATTATTCCTTCTCTTCTTTCAATCTTCTTCACCCTCCTCTCCTCCCAGTCTCTTCCTCTACCTTCCTCATCTCATCCTAAGTCTTCCCCCTTCTTCCTCCTCCTCCTCCTCTCCACCACTGGTCCACTCGCTTTACTTCCACCCAATTAATTATTATCCCGATCATCTCCCCAGCTGTATCTCCTCTCTCTCTCCCCTTCCTCACTATCTCTCTCCTCTCCCTCCCTCCCACACTGTCTTCTACCACGTTAACATAGTGGTCCCAAATCGCATTAAGAACCATTTAATTATCACAATATAGTCGGGCGGTTGCTGGGCCCTGTAACCTCCGACTACCCCCCACCCCCTCATTCACTGGTCATTATTATTATTATTTGTTATTTTTGTTTTCAAGGCCGCAAAAGTACCAAGAAGTATCTGCTTTAGTCGCCCCCCCCATCAAAAAATAAATAAATAAATAAATAAAATAAAATAAAACTAATAAAATAAGCAAAGTCGAGACAAAAAAAAGTGAAAACCAAACTATATTCACGAGGTCGGAAAAAAAAATCTTACTCTTGGAAAATAATAAAGAAAAAAGTCCCCCCTCCCCTCCCCTCCCCTCCCTTCCAAGGACAAAATAAATTCTTCACTAAGTACCAAAACATCTTTACGGGGAGAAATTTCAGGAAAACCCCAGTCAGGCTAAACTAATTCCTCTAGTTAAGTTGGATTAATCCGCGTTTACTTGCCGTGAGTCTTCAGCTTCTGGCCAGAGTGATCCCTTGTTCGTTCTAGAGGGAAAAAATGGACATCTTGATGCAGGGGAGGGAAGAGGGGGGGTGAAGGAAGAGGGTGGGGGGGGTTGAGGAGGAGGATAGGGGAGGCTGAGGAGGTGAGGGAGAAGGGTGAGGGTGTGGAGGAGGAGGGGTTGATGGTGGATGAAGTTAGGGGTTGGTTAGTGAAGGGTGGGGAAGGTGGGGGGTCACAGGGGAAGGAAGATCTTGTATAAGAGAAATAATCTTATTTAAAATCTATTTCTTTAGCTTCTTCTTCCTCTCAAGTCTTCTCCATCTTCTCTTCTTTTTTCTCCTCCCGTTTATCTCCCCCTCCTCCTCCTCTCCCCACTATGTCGTCTTTACGTCTTCCACCTCCTCTATTTTTCTCTCTCCTCCTCCTACTACCACTACTGCTGCTGCTACTCCCTCCTTCCCCACCACTCCCTCCTTCCCCACCACTCCCTCCCTCCCCCACCACTCCCTCCCTTCTTCCACCCCCCTTCCTTTTTCCCATCCCTTCCTCTTACTATAACACACAAAGAAAGACATCTCCTTAATGTATTACAGCAGCGTAATATCTCAAAGTACAACATTTTTTATATGGTAAGACATTTACAGCAGACCGAACACTTTTATATTACTTATGGTGTGAGGGGGTGGTGGCTTGTTAGTCGGTAAACTTAATGACTATAGTCTAATGCCAAGTAAGTGAAGCTGCCTCATTAATTACTACGCAACTTTTAAGTGGAGAGTAAGGGGGAAGGGATGGGTTAGGAGTGACGGGGAGGGAGGGAGGGGGGGGGTTGGAGCGACTTAAGTGGGGGTTGTATAAGTGAGTGGTGTTATGAGTGGAGTGGTGTGAGAGGTGTCGTTTCTTATACGAGCTGAAAACTATTGAGTACAAACACAACACCTGGGCATGAGTACTACCACCTGGGCATGAGTAACAAAACCTGGGCATGAGTACTAACACCTGGGCATGAGTACTAACACCTGGGCATGAGTACTAACAACAGGTGGGCATGAGTCTGTAATTTCAGTTGAACTCGTCATGGTCAACAACTTTGTGAACGACTCCACGAAACTGACACTCAAAATGCTAATGTGATTCGCCACTTAATTTCCAGAACGGAAAATAATGGTGGGCAAGAATTATTTCCTCTTTAAACTGACCTTTATATTAAGGTCAATTAGGAACACTTCAGAGACCTTTTCAATACCTGATTAAGCTCGTATTTTGGGTGGTTCATTCATTACCAATTTGACCTTTATTATGAGTTATATTCAGGCGAAACGATATGGAAGTAAGGTCAAATGACTAATTATATATTCCGATATAGTAAGGACAAAAACTAAGTTATTTTGGTATATGTAAATGCCATATAGAGTCCACTGGGTATAAAGACTACACTAACATCTATAGTGAGGAAACATCAATGAAGACAAGGGTAAAGTAACAACATCAGGTAATACTGTGATTCACCTCCACTTTTCATCATCAACAGGTAAGTTAAGGCTATGCAAAACACCCCACGAATCTCCTAAAGTTATTCATTGGCGGTGATTCCACTAGTTCAGGATTAAGCAGTTGTTAAGGGCCATACACTTTTAATTCACCTCAAGTCAGCGCTCTCGTTTCTGCTTCTCGTTAATCATGTGTCTAGGTTTTTTGCCACGGGTCGACCTCGCTACCCTTAAAACAGGCAATCTTGTGATGTCTCCTACCTGTTCTGATTAATCACGGCTGATCGGTGTTGCTACCTGTTTTCATCAATCAAAGGTAATCGTTAGATTTAGCCTGCGCTCATTAATCAATGGTAATCGACCATCTCAAGCAGTGGTTCTCAATACTTGAAGACTTCTTTTGTCCAGGTCGGATGTTCCCTTCATCCAGGTGTACTTACAGAGATCGTCGTCCACAAATGGTATCCTGCGTCAATTTCCGATTATCATCATTCACGTACGGCATCCTGCGTCCTCTTACATCATGCCGCGATCACTTCTGATAACCTCACCTACAGTAGACACAGCACCCCCCTCTACCTCCGCTGGCCCTTATCTACCTGTACCATCTCCCGTCCAACTGCTGAGACCTGCACCCACCAGTATCCTCCCAAGGCTCACTCCACTTAAAGCCTCCATCCACCTAGTAGATCCCACGTCAACCTGTAGCATCCATCATCCACAAGTTGCCTGCTTTATCTGTGCTAGACCAAGGCAGCTAAGACGGTGCCCCCAGCAGAGTCGTGTGAACGGCGGAGTGGTGGGGCGTCCCTTGTTATCCCACCATCAGGGAGTCGTGTAGCAGCGAGGAGGCCACCAGCCTCCGCACACCACCATCAAACTCACACTCGCTTTCATGCAAACGTCATAAAGTCACCCACACTCACATAAACCTGTGTACACACCACTCCCGCCGCACCGCCCCGCCACCGATAAGGAGGACTCGCGGGAGATCTTCACCTGTATTCTCACTATCTGTCTGGGGTAAGTTTATAACTGACACACACAAACAGGGTGTTCCGTAGAGGACTGAAGGATGAAGTATTCGCAGTGATGACATATTGATGGGTGTACGAGGCCAGAAGGGTTGATAGATGTGCATCAATGTTGACGGGTCACTGCGGGGACAGAGAACGTGATCACCGAGCGCTGACGACCCCAGCCAGCCACTTCATAAATCATGCAGCTACAAGTGAGCGCTGGTTTGTCCTTGTTGTACCTGGCAACCCCCGGGAAGCACACAGCCGCGCGCCTCCACAACACAGGCTTAATAGTTACCATAGGAGAGGAGGCGCGGTGGCTGGCTGCTGCTGTGGCTTAGCAAGGGAGTCATGGTGGTCAAGGCAGGATAGGAGGGAGTATCACGATTTAAGAGGTGGGGCATGGTGGGCAAGGAAGGGTTGTACAGAGGCAGGTGGGGCATGGTAGGCAAGAAAGGGTTGTAGAGGGGCAGGTGGGGGCATGGTGGGCAAGAAAGGGTTGTAGAGGGGCAGGTGGGGGGCATGGTGGGCAAGAAAGGGTTGTAGAGGGGCAGGTGGGGGCATGGTGGGCAAGAAAAGGGTTGTACAGGGGCAGGTGGGGCATGGTAGGCAAGAAAGGGTTGTAGGGAAGGTGGGGCATGGTAGGCAAGAAAGGGTTGTAGAGGACAGCAGGTGGGGGCATGGTGGGCAAGAAAGGGTTGTAGAGGGGCAGGTACGCGAACGAGGCAGTAGGGTAAGGTAGAAGAGCAGAACACAATTCCCTGCCTCAAGCATCTTCAAGTCACTTCAGGTCAGTGTGTAGTAGTAGTAGTAGCCACAGTTCACCCAGCGACTTGTTACCCACACCACTGTCTCTATTGCTCTAACTTATAATCATCTTTTATGTCCTTCACCCCCCCCACCCCTTCCCACTCGCCCCTCACTCACTCATTCACTCATATCCTTGTGACCATTCTAGCCATGATGACCTCTCGGGGTGAGTAAATAGTTCAATTCTCAGCCACCCGAGACTCCTGTCTTCCTTGGACGTTAACCCATAGCCTCCGCTGGCCTCCGAGCCTCGCCTCCCCGCCACCATACCTGCCCTCCACTACCTGTATTCTGCCCAGTCCTTCTTCTCCCCCTCCTCATCCCCACAATACCCCACTATCCCCTCCCCGACTACAGGACACTTCCTAACCCACCTCCCCTCAGCCTATTCTCCCTTGACTGTAGTTTGGCTATCTCAATCGCGGTATAAAGGGACTGTAGAAACTGCTGAGCGTTCATCGCAGCAAAAAAGCGCCGTTGCATGACTGTAGTTCAAGGCAACGAGGCCGCCGCTTGGGTGGCGGGCTCGCTGACGGCAGGTGCCAGGTCGCCATTATGTCCTACCAACACCACACAAACCACACACAACACGTGCCCTTTTCACTCCCACTTGGCGGCTTTCTTTCGAGTAAACTGTGTAGTTGAAAACCACGTTGTTAGCAATAGTAGGGTACACGGCCCTGAGCCATGGCATGTGTGAAGGGTTCAGCATCATGACTTTTACTGGCAACTTCTTTAAGACGTCTTAGATGATACCGCCTGCCTATTACCTAATTGATTTTCATTTACCATTACCTATGAGCGGGAACTCCCAGGAAGGTTGGGGCGTCGAGGCAAAGAGTTTTACCGTAGTGAGATAACCCTGAAGAGCGAGAGGGGCCCCGACCTCCACAAGGGTCAGGGCGACAAGGACACTTTCCGGGGGTTATCGTACAAGGAGCATCCTGAGATATACCAACTTGCCCGACCACCTAGCGTTCCATTTCTTGCCACATAGTTATTAGATTCAATCCACATTTTTTCGCCCGTCTGATGACTCGGAACCCCCAATACAAAAGGCTGCAGTTACCTGGTGTTGAACACTGTGCACTAATATAAAAGAAATAGTGAGCACAACAGTGACACGGTCTCCTTATCTAAGCTGGCCATCTTACCCGCTTCTCTACACATGTCGCAGATGTCATGCGCAGCCCTGACCAAACCTTCCACTCGCAGGTCTTGTCTCAAAGTGAGCGAAGAGAAACAAGAGACGCTGACCTTCTGGGGATTACAAGTGCCTGCCAAGTATAAACTGGTTGCCGCGTTTTACTCTAAGCAATGGATAATTGTTTTCACTCAATTGCACAATGTGGTGGTTGAGGAGCTGCATTCTTCAGCCCCGTCGGGAGGACTTGGGCGCGGCGGTCAGTCACGGGCTCCATGGGCGGCCGGTTCAGATAATATAATGGTGTGTGTGTGTGTGTGTGTGTGTGTGTGTCCGGCCACTACTGTGTGACCAAGAGCCTCATCCCACCAAGTTACGAGCCTCCATCAGCCTCGTTCGACTGCCTCATACCAGCGCCAGCCTCTCTTAACCGTGTTCTGAGGCAAACTTTAAGTGGCCGGTTACACCACACGCATCTCTCCTACACCCCTGAGTACTGAGCCTCACACAACACAAGTTCTACACAAAACACAAAAGATAAATTTAAACTAGCAATACAAACACCAGCGTTAAAGACACGCATGGAAAATCGACGTCCTTACAGTCCACAGTAAACAAGTCTAACATGTGTTGAGTGTGGCATCCTAAACAACAACATAACCAAAAACATAAACAACAACAAAAAGAAAAATTATGACCAGTAAACTAAACCTGACCCCAAAAAGGAACCCCTCTCAAAAATCACAAAAGGTTTAAAGGGCGAGTCAGGTTTAAATCCAACACAACACTGTAATCATTTTCAAGAGAGTCTGGCTGGCTGGTTGGCTCTGTTTTAATGAACCCCCCCACGACTTGTAATGCGCATTCATCTTCGCCGGAGTGTAAACATTCATCTGTCTTAACTCACCACAGTGTGTACGTGTGGTAGTCCTGGTCCTAGATCCTTTAAGAAATCTAACACCAGAGTATATTATTGGCAGTACTGTATATCTGGTCTGATCCTTACCTTACCTTTGAGAGAGAGAGAGAGAGAGAGTGTGTGTGTATGTGTGTGTGTGTCTGTAATCCACCTGGAGTTGACGCTGTAGATAGGGTATATATGGAGACGCTTCCCACACACCGCCTCGGGTCTACCTCAGGACTGAACAATGTTTCCATAACACTTACCACAGACAAGAGCCCAGTGTAAGAAATGTCTCACATGGGCGGCAGTGACGACACCCACAACCCATACACTCACCTGCAACAAGAGAAAAACACAATCAATATATAAAGTTTAATACCATGAGACTTCGTAACTGAAATATCAATGCTCTAACCTAACCTGGACCAATAAGAGGGTTTAAGTTCATATTAATTAATTACAGGTATACAAGCCTTGGATATATCTCAGGTGTGAACAACAGGTAAAATGAAATAATTAGACTCAAGGTAAGCAGGGAAAGTAGGAAACACCGACAATACTGTACACAGGTTACAAACATACATACAGGCAAACACAAACGCACATGTGTAGACCATGAGTAAAAAAAACGTACATGAGTTATGATCACAGGTTAAAAAAACGTACACGAGTTATGATCACAGGCAGAAACAAACGCACTTGTGTAGACCACGAGCAGAAAAAAAACGTACACGAATTATGAGTACAGGCAGAGACATGTAGACGTGTTTTGAGCACAGGTAAAGTTTATGAGTTCTCGACACAGGTGAAGCATCAGGTACAGAGCCCAACTATTAATCTTAAATACACAACAGAGAGAGAGAGAGAGAGAGAGAGACTGTGTGTGTGTGTGTGTGTGTGTCCTAGGTCCACTCCCCACAATTATTCCACCATCAACTATGACACTTGGTCAATTAAGGACCAACTGTTCTGGGGAGGAGATAATCCATCCAAGGGGGAGAGGACCTACCCCTTCCCTCACACAACTCTTCAAACCTCCCTCCCTCTCTCTCTCTTCCCCCTTCTCTCCTCTTCCTCCCCCTTCTCTCCTCCTCTCTCTCACATGTCCACCCAAAGGCCAGAGACTTGTCCCACGTCACCTCCCTCCCTCCTCTACCTACTCCCCCCTCCCCCCTTATACACCGGGGAGGGAAGTGGAGGAGGGAGGGAGGGAGGGGAGGAGGGGGAGGAGGAGGGGGGAGGGGGAGAAGTGGGAGGGGGGAGAAGGAGGAGGTGTTGGGTCAAATCGGTCAGCCGGGGAGAGAGTAGGGGGCAAGCCTTCCCCCCACCACGATAAACACCAGCTCGCAGGATTACGACAGAGCCATGCAATTGGGCGGGAGATCCTGCCAGCTTTATGTGGTACAATGCTGGGTTTAAGGAGTGGTCCCTCAGGGGTCCCTTAAGGGTTCTGTAGGAGGGGGGAGACACCCTGAGAACCACCATCACAACATCCAATCATGTGACCTGGTTGAATCCTCCTGCCGGGGTAATCAAAACCAAAACGCCGAAGAAAAGAAGAAACACAGTATTTTAACACGAGGGTAAGACATCGTATATAGCTGAAATAAAAACAATAAAATACACCTCTGTTTCTCGGTTAATATGAGGGATTATACTTCCCTCTACACCCCAGTATTAACCAGCCTCCACAGTCCTACATGCACCCTGGGAAACACCTCTCTACCCACAGTTACATCGTTACCATGCACTAACATATGTGGGTATAGCGCCTCGGCTAACAACCTTCAAATTTCGTACACCCTTATATACACTGACCCCCTACACCCTGGTCTCTCTCTCTCTCTCTCTCTCTCTCTCTCTCTCTCTCTATCAGACAACTCGGTAATTTGTTGAGGCGTAATCCGCCAGTCACAGATTCGGACTCATCTGCAATTCTAATACAATTGAAAGCGCGTCCGGTTACGCTGCAACTTGGCTTCGCAGGTATCCTGAATATGGAATTTGACTACGAGCAATTGCTTCCTTGATCCCGCGTGGCGATAGAGAATTAGCTCGCCTAGTCGGCTTTCCCGTGAAGCGTGATAATGACGCCAGAGTGTGTGGAGAGGTTTGTGGAGTGTGTGGAAGAGGTGGTACAATGTGTGGAGAGAGGTTTGTGGGTGTGTGGGGTTGTGGAGTGTGTGGGGGGTTGTGGGGGTGTGTGGAGGGGTTTGTGGAGTGTGTGGAAGAGGTGGTGCAATGTGTGGAGAGAGGTTTGTGGTGTGTGTGGAAGGTAGTGGAGTGTGTGGAGGGGTTGTGGAGTGTGGAGGGGTTGTGGGTGTGGAGGTTTGTGGGAGTATGTGGAATAGGTTTGTGGAGTGTGTGGAAGAGGTGGTACAATGTGTGGAGAGAGGTTTGTGGAGTGTGTGTGGAGGGTTGTGGAGTTTGGGGAGGGTTGTGGAGTGTGGAGGGTTGTGGGTTTGGGGAGGGGTTGTGGGTTTGGGGAGGGGTTGTGGAGTGTGTGGAGGGGTTGTGGGGTATGTGGAGGTTTGGAGGTGTGTGGAGAGATAGTGGAGTTTGTGGAGGGGTTGTGGGTTGGTGGAGGGGTTGTGGTGTGTGTGGGTTTGTGGGAGGGTTGTGGTGTGTGTGGAGGGGTTGTGGAGTGTGTGGAGGGGTTGTGGAGTGTGTGGAGGGTTGTGGGTATGTAGAGGTTGTGGAGTGTGTGGAAGGTAGTGAGGGAGGTGGAACGTGTAAAGAGGGAGGATTGAGAAGAAAATATTGTGTGGAAGGCGGGTGTGGAGACAGTGTGGAGTGAGTGTGGAGTGAGCGTGAGAAAGTGGTGAAAAAAATGGGTGGGGCATTCTGATGGATTAGGTCGCACTGAGGTGAATAGAAGTGGATAAAGTGGATAAGAGAATGAGTCAGAGGATAGAGAGTCCGTGACTGTACTATCAACAGGTGGATGAATTATGTGGACTCTGGATTATAGTGTGGTGGATTGAACGAAAATGGGTGGGATGTGATTATACTTCTGGACTGTGTTGTTGGTTCAGTATGTAAAGGTTAGTGTAATGGGTGGGGAGGTGTGTGTGTGGGTGGGGGAGGGTGTAGTGGGTGGGGGAAGGTGTAGTGGGTGGGGGAAGGGTGTAGGAAGATGGAGGTAAAGCATGTGTGTGTGTGTGGGGGATGGGGTCCGTTTGTTTCTACCTCGCGTACAGTCAACAAACCAAACATATTTCATTAAACAAGTAAGTCAGTGTTGTGGTAGGGTTCATATTCCTATACAGGGAGGGCAGTAAATATCGAAGCAGTACCAGCAGCGCCTGACCCACTGAGCCACGCCCCAAACCAAAAACGTCAGGTTTGCTTTCATCGTCAGGCCGATTAACAATACTCCCTCCTTCTGTTGCTGGACACGAAACCATGTTATTTAAGCGATCGGGGGAGTGGCCCAGTGAGTTCGAACGCTGTAACCCTGACGCCGAGATCCCTTGTGGAGGCAGTTGGTTCCATAATTTGTTTTGCATTTTCGACACGGCGCTTCTTACTTCCCGGAACCACGTACAGTAAAACACGACCCGCACTGAGTATGAACACCAGCCCACTGCTTGAGACATGATCTACTTGTGAGACCTCAGGTAACGATGAGGAGAGGAGTTAGGTTGATGATGGGGACAAGCTTACTGACGGGAGGTGGGGTATGGATACTGGGCAGGGGTGTGGGTATGGGTGAAGGCCAAGGGTGTGGAGTATGGGTGAAGGCCAGGGGTGTGGAGTATGGGTGAAGGCCAAGGGTGTGGAGTATGGGTGAAGGCCAAGGGTGTGGGTATGGGTGAAGGCCAAGGGTGTGGAGTATGGGTGAAGGCCAAGGGTGTGGAGTATGGGTGAAGGCCAAGGGTGTGGAGTATGGGTGAAGGCCAAGGGTGTGGAGTATGGGTGAAGGACAGGGGTGTGGAGTATGGGTGAAGGACAGAGGTGTGGGTATGGGTGAAGGCCAAGGGTGGGGGGGTGAAGGACAGGGTGTGGAGAGGTGGGGGGGGGTGGGTGTGGGTGGGGTGGAGTATGGGTGAAGGGGGTGGGGGTGGGGGGGGTGGGGGTGTGGGTGGGTGGGGGGGGGGGTGAAGGCGGGGTGTGGAGTATGGGTGAAGGCCAAGGGTGTGGAGTATGGGTGAAGGCCAAGGGTGTGGAGTATGGGTGAAGGACAGGGGTGTGGAGTATGGGTGAAGACCAGAGGTGTGAGGTATGGGTAACGGGCAAGGGTGTAGGGTTTGAGGAATGTATGGGTGAAGTGGTGATGGAGAGTTGGTAAGATAAGGCTGAAGAATCTTTCAGGTGTTGAGTAAGGGAAGAGTAACGACAACCCAGGCAGACGTGAGGAGTTGGCGAGTCCATCTATAGGTCGGAGGACTACTATGGTGATCGTCGTACACTATAGCACATCTGTAATACATTCTACAGGCTGTGATGGCGTGTTATTTACCACACACAGGCACACCCAAACTATTTCCCTTTAGAGATTAGCGTGCGGGTCCATGACAAGGCTACACCACACCGAGAGCAGCGTCGGGCGCCCCAACCCACGCCCTCCTGCCCGACCTTACGTGGCGCCACCGTACCATTATTTCTGCCGCGATCAGGTGATATGGTGCGGTTGGTTACTGATGGTATTCATGAGGGCTGAGGCTAATAAACTGTGGAGGCTGCAGAGCTAAGTTGCAATAACGTCTCTGATTGATGCTCCTTCCCCGCCTCATCATGCACAGAGATTGTACAAGATTGCACGCATCTCAGCGGACTGTGGCAGGCAAGCGCGACTCAACCGGTGGTGAGGACCCTGGTTGAACTTTCTCCCTGACGGCCAACGTGCGGCTTAGGCTATAATAAACCTCTATCTCACTCTGCTCCTCCACCTATCTGTCACGTTTTTATCTTATTGGTGCTTTATTACGTTCATGAACACGCTCACCTCGCCTCACCTCACTTCACCTGGCCTCACCTCACTTCACCTCCCCCAACGCCAGTTATGTCGAAAAATTACCAGCGTTAAGAACAGACAAAACACTTAGCTTTTAAAATAATCACTATATTTAAGACGACTACTACTACTACTACTACTGCTACTACTATCAGAATAAAGTAACAAACACAAGGTGACGGATATAGTAAGGTAACCTCCCTTCCTCCACGCCATCATGACCAAAAACCCTCACAGAGTCAGTCACAGGGTCAACATAACATCGTCTGAGGCTGACTGGTTACTCACGATTTATACCGAGTTGGCGGGGGTCTGGCGTGGGCTGATGACTGTATGGTAGCCCACACCCCCAGACCTGTCTATGTGAACATAATAACAACAACAGGTGGTGAAGACAGGTTACCGTGGTTGAACTGATAACACGACACACCTGTACACCTGCCGGCCTCATCTACTGTTACACAGGATGGTACAGGCCACACCCATACAACTACTAGCACTTGTTTATAGCCTGTAGGAATGTGAACGGCAAACCTGTAGGGGAATTCGCCTCAGCTGCTGCCGCGAAGAATGATCAACTTCATACCTGTAGCCCCCATCAGCTGCTGCCCTACAAGATACAACACTTAAAAACTATGTCTTCCCGGCGGTCAACTACACCCACTCTACACAACATCTTCCTCTCCTACTCACACATCCGCACACTCCACCATGAATAAGGAATGAGAAGAAGGTACTGCCCAGGGAAGACACTTATCATACCATCTATGTGAACACCTTAATGCCCAGCCGAGTAGCCAGGCTATACCGAATCCGCGCAACCAATCAACCGTACACATGACATGAGCCGGATCCAATCGCTACAAATTCTAATTATAGGCCCATAAAGCGTAAGAATAAGGATGGGTTGAGGCCCCTTCTGAGGGTCCCAGCCAGCGTTTATAACCCCAGCGGGAGACTCCGCCGGGAAAGACTATACAGGGCCAGGGGCACCTTCTCTCCTAGGGGGGCCTAACCACCTGATTGGCTTCTGCGGCTCCGGGCACCACCAGGTAAGCCATCACCACCACTCACTCACCTGACTATGATGAGACCAAAAGGTTCAACACAAGCTGGTGAGCGAGGACTAAAAGTGTACTGCAGCACAATACACTGAAGAGGCTAAGACGGCGAAGGAGGATAGCACAGCTCAACAAAGGCACAATAGACAGTTGAACCCAACAAGAGCAACACGAAGGGTAGAGAGAATGAACGGTAAACTGGTAGAGCCCAACAAGGGTACAACTAGGGAGTGGGTTACTAGCCACGGTGGTAGGGAAGACCAGCAGCAGCAGGACGACCTTGGCGGCTACTACAGCCCTGGCTAGCTTAGTCATCCGCTCCACTTACCAAAGACGCCAATCTGTAGCGTCCTGGCTAATGGGCTCCCACCGCTAGGTAATGTTGCCTCGTGTTTCAGCCAAGTCAAGAGGAAAATGTGGAATGATGCAGTAAATAATGAGGTGAGCAGCGTATAATGAGGGGTAGTGGAGTGCTGAAGCCTTGGCGGCCCCACCCACCCTCGACACGCCCTAGTGCCACCAGTCAGTGCCTACACAACACACGCCTGTGGGTGCCCGCAAGCCCGGCACTAATGACGAAGATAACACACCTCCACCGACACTATCACGCCCCGCCATCAACCATCACCTTCTTTACTTTCAACCAACCGGAGAACCTGCTTAAAAATATGTTAAGAGATGCGCTTATCGTTCATTAAATCACGAGCAGCTGGCTGCAAAAATTTTCAATATATAAGCGTGCAGGTGGGCGCAGCGAGCAGGTAGGCAGGAAAGGTAGTGGGCACGAGAGCACTTAGCTGAAGGAGGGCAGAGTACAGGCTGGGGCTACACCAACACACAACGTACACACTAAATCTAAAATTGTATCGCCTAACAATGTCACGATTTATTACAGCCCACAGCTTAACTCTTAAGCTTAGTGAGGCGAATCTGGAGCATTTTCTGAGAAGATAATTATGTATAAATGTATCAACACTCGGATGATTCTTACTGACTCCTCGGGTACGATCACTTTACTTCTATTAAGAAAGTTTATTGAACTCTTTACTTCCATTACTTCAGGTTCTGCTGCAATAGGGACGTGAGGGAAGACCGTCGGTACAGAGTATCGTGACGCGGCGGTCTAGTGTATGTTGCTGGTATTATGAATGGTGAAGTAACAAAAACAATAATCCCATAAGGAATAGAATGAATATATTGTTCATGATGTGATTTACGTATGGTGATAAGAAACATAGAGGGGTGGGGGGGAGGATGCTGGCAATACACACATCTACATCTGATGTAATCTTCACCATAATATGGCGGACCAGGCCATTACTACAAGATGATTGGTCTATTTATACAATTGTTTTTACACTCTAAAACTATGAGCGGGTGGCGGGTGGTGGGGTAGTCTTAACTTCTTCACACACCAATCATAAAAATTATAAAGGATTGGTAAAACTTGATATGGGGTCCTGTACCTGGTGTGTACCTGTTGGTTCATAACTCGAGTGTTATCGCTACAGTACGGCGCGGTGTTCATCTCTGATAATCCATCTCGGGTGTACCTTATCCTGTGTGCATATTGATCCCGGCTCAACCCTTACCCGCGTACACCAGGCTGTACTTCACCTTACTGCATGTATATCTTTCCTCTTGGACAACCCGGCTTTAGTAATTCAGGAATGCAAAACTAACTTGTTGGATTTAAGTGTTGTGTGAGTAATAACAGTGTATCAGTGGGAGTGTTTCCCTGCTGTGTGAAATAGTGGACGTGAGGCAGGATCCTCCCGCTACACACCCTCGCCTTACACTCCACGGAATACAACCCTCCAGCCTTAAAATCTCTTTCATTGGTGTCCGGCTCTAATATTCTACATTAACAGCGCGATGCAAATTTGACCCACTCTCCCGGCTATTATAAGGGTGATGACATGCAGCCATAGTGCTGGGGCCGCCACGCTACACTCATCCTTGTCTACCAGTGTCATAAAGGCCAGACTCTCTTGGCATGTTCACCTGCAACTCTGCAGCCCGAGCATTCAATATGCTAATCAGATTGATCTGAGGCCTTTGTATTCATAATGAGTGGCCGTCTTCGGCCCGTGTTTAGGGCGTGGTTTACTAGCCGGGCACGTCAGGTCTGTAGGACCTGGTACTACCGGCCCCACACGCGCCCCGCAATACCAGCCCCAACACTCACGGCCCTACACACAAAGGTAACCCTTAAGCCAGAGGCTTCCAAGCCATCCTCACCAACATAGATGTTTATCAGCTGGGCTCCCAGCACACAGTTCACTCCTCAACCACGGCCCTCATCACTCAGGGTTCTGGCTGTCTAACACACAAACTACTTTTCACCACTCACCACCCCCTCCCCCTAACGCTCAACACCAAGGGCTCTCCCTTACCCCCATAGCCCTCATATCCCAGACTCCATGTGTTGGCTCTCACACCGGAGCTTCTCACCACTTGCCAGCAAAGGCTCTCACCACCACAGGCGCCCAAGGACTGGATGACCTTGAGGCACCATGCACACTACCCCAGCACGGCGGAGATGACACTACCAGTGCACCTGCCTGGCTGAGGAGGCTGGCACGTATAAGGTAGGCAAGAGTGTGTGGAGGGTGGGATAGAGAGGTGGATGAGGACCCGAAGTTAATGGAAGGGTTGTAGGTTAGGCTTGTGGAAAAGGGGTGAAAGAGGTTGATTGGTGAAGGTGAAGCTGTCAAATCTTAAGACTCTTTAGCACTTGTACTGCTGAAACTACACATCTCGTTTACATGAAAAAGGTTCTGCGAATTTACAGGAACAGGTGAAGCATTGGGCACCTGGCCGCTGGTAACCCTCTTTTACAATTCAGCGTTAATTCTTTAATCTGTTTCGCCTTAGATTTTTTTTTTACAAATCTGCAAAAAGAAAATATTTTTGATCCAAAATATCACGGCAAAGTGATCACGATGTCTATGTCAGTTATAATCTAAACTTAATTTAAACAAATCTACTTATTAAATACTAAACTGTGATCTTTATAATACCAGATTTTGGTTAATTTGATTAAAACCATTTGCTTCACCGATTGTTTTGATCCGTCTCCTAAATTTTCAGACTTGTCTGTTGACTGTCACAGCTGTTGTGGTGGGTGAGGGAGGCGGTCACTACACTACACACGTCACTACTGTTTCAAAATGTTTACTAAAGCCCGTGATGGCCTCGGTCTCAATGGTAATACGGTGCGACGTGTTAAAGTGGGCGGTCAGGGAAGTTTATCCAGCTGTATATGACACACCAACACACTCCACATCCACACACCGAGGGCCAGCTGTACATGACCCACCAACACACTCCACATCCACACACCGAGGGCCAGCTGTACATGACACACCAACACACTCCACATCCACACACCGAGGGCCAGCTGTACTTGACACACCAACACACCCACATCCACACACCGAGGGCCAGCTGTATGACACACCAACACACTCCACATCCACACACCGAGGGCCAGCTGTACTTGACACACCAACACACCCACATCCACACCGAGGGCCAGCTGTACATGACACACCAACACACTCCACATCCACACACCGAGGGCCGGCCAGCTGTACTTGACACACCAACACACCCACATCCACACACCGAGGGCCAGCTGTACATGACACACCAACACACTCCACATCCACACACCGAGGGCCAGCTGTACATGACACACCAACACACTCCACATCCACACACCGAGGGCCAGCTGTACATGACACACCAACACACTCCACATCCACACACCGAGGGCCAGCTGTACATGACACACCAACACACTCCACATCCACACACCGAGGGCCAGCTGTACATGACACACCAACACACTCCACATCCACACACCGAGGGCCATTACGCACCAACATGTCAGCGACGGCCTCGGTGAAGCTGTTGGGCAGCGACGTGGGAACTAGCGGCTGTGAGCCCTGAACAGGTCACACCATCTGAGGCTCTCACGCTCTGGTCTTCCGCCTTCATTTTAGGCTTTGTCGCGTCCCATCAGTGTGTAGCGTCAGCCTAACCTGGGAGTCCATAGCGACGACAGCACCGTGACATTTACGGGATTACAGTATGGTTACAGCATGTTTACAGTATGGTTACAGCGGGGTATACTGTATAGGGTCCATCCCACAGTGGCCAAGAACCATCAAACAAACTTTACACATACACTATACACGCACATATACGTACGTACGCACACACATACGTACACACCACACCACACACACACCACACTATATCGCCATCGGGGGTGAATACGTCCAAGTTTGACACTTAGTGAAGACTTGAAGATAATCACAGCCATTACTTTACTAGGGCTGGAGGCGACACACCACCACCAGTCCAGCAGCTCAGACGGAAAGTCGTGTGGCGCCGGGGTCCGTCCAGCCACACAGTCATTAGTATTCGTAGTCTACTGTTCAGATGCGACCCTTAAACCACCCTCCTGGGCTACTGACCGTCCGCACCACCCACCAGGCACTCCCACTGCTTGCCTTCTTTTCTCTCATTCCCATCTCCTACGCTTCCTCATACTCCACACATTGCTATATCTGCTCCTCTAACATCTCCACACGCACGTTTTAATGTTATCCCAGAACCCCACACCACCAGAACAACCCCCCCACACATCACCAAAACAAGGCAGTTACACAGGACAAGCAACTACAGGGGTAAGCCTCGGCCCTCCTGTTCTCCCCTACATCAGGATATCAACCAGCCTCGACCACCCTTCTCCAGGGGTTTCATAAACAGGAGGAATTTGCATAGGGGAGCACTTTTCTCGTCATCAGCATCCAAAGAACTAATTTTCTAGAGAACCCCATCGACGGTGCTGTCCCCTTCAGGCCTACTGCTGCTGACTGCTGTTCCTGCTCGTCTTCGTCTTCCCCCTCCATTATCTGCTGCTGACTGCTGTTCCTGCTCGTCTTCCCCCTCCATTATCTGCTGCTTACTGCTGTTCCTGCTCGTGGTGTGTGAGGGTGACATAACTTGTAACGTCAGAGGCAACACACTTGATTAATCTTGTCTTAACATACATAAAGAAGTTCAGTGTTTTTGTTGTTTATTATTTCCCAAAGTTACAACACAGTGTTACCTCTTTATTCTTACTACGTGTTGAAACCTGCCCAAACATGTATTGTTGTTGTTGTTGTTGTCCCCGTTAATATCTTAAGTTCTTATGACAGTTATCGAAAATCTAATGGCATTTTTTTATTAAGTTGTTGATTTTTAAAAGTGTTTTGGCTTAACAATAAAAGTGAACAATATAGTTGATTATCGGTTCTGTTATTATTCAACAATTATCTTATATCCGTCTTCTTCGGTCACCAGCCCACACTTCCACTATGCCCTTGTATGAGGGTATGAGAAGTAAGGGGTGACTTCTAACCCTATTAATCCCTTACACTAACATACTTCTTTCTTTAGTCACTTTAGTATTTTCAGTTTCTTTTAATATTCAATTTTGTATTAATTTATCAATCATTCTACTTTCTATACACCGCTCTCCTCCTCGGTGCCTCCCCGGCCGCCGCCCACCAGGGCTGTATGTCCCTCAGCAGGGCGGCGGGGCTGCTGGCACTACCCACCTATAATCCTGCTCCTTTATGACGCGCTAACCTCTCTAAAATGGTAAACTCGCCAGTTTTTCCCCGTTAATATACCCACGGAGAATGAGGGGCGGGGCCTCGTTTTCTGCTCGTAAAAATTTAACAGCGGCGACTAACGTAATTCTTACAGTGGTAACCCCGGCGCCGGCTCTCCCAAGAAGTCGTCACTGAAGGATAGTATTATTCTTTACCGTACTGAGGCGGTGAATAGTCTGACGGTCCACAACACAAGAGAAATTCCCTCCGGTAAATATGATGATATCCAAATGGACTTATTCCCAAAAATACGATCTCTTAATTACCGCCGGAACTATATCAGTCTTCACACACACACACGCACGCGCGCGCGCTTTCACTCACTTCAATGGCCGCTATAGAAACCCAGAAAAAAAATATATATTTCCCCTCCTTTAACGCTCTGGTCGGCAATTATAAGGCGCGAGTCTCGTGTATCCATCATCTACCGAAGGGCGGCGTCGCTGCCCTAATAACACTCTATCTTACCCAGACATAAAAAGAGCAATTTGGGGGCAATGTCAACAGGCAGTGACCCAGGGTGAGAGTGGTGCCTTTAATGCCCACACACTGACTCCTTCATCACCAGACCAGGAGGGACGGGGGAGGACTTCCTTCTCACCTCACACCACCTACTGGCCATCCCCTTTCCTCCTCCTCCCACTCCTCCCCTCCCACAACACCCACCCATACACCTCAACAAATTCTGTCTAAAAAAAAATAATGGCAGAATTTTATTTCGAATAATCTTCCACTCCGTTACAAAAGAAACTACTCGACTCCACAAACACAGTGACAACACCACATTAACAAGATCAGATTCCCTATAAATGTTATCATGTTATCTTGTTACTGAAGACAACAACTGATCTACAGGTTTGGAGAATAACATGACATATCTTTAGTTATGTTAATACAAAATTGACGTTATCCTCTACACAAATACAATAACATAACAGCTCCTACACCTTACTCCTGTATACCCAACTGACAATCACCTTAACACTACCTCGCTAATACACCCAATTACTCCTCACACAAGCAGGTGTTTTGGGTGTAGACTCTGGTTTAGTGTATAGAATCTCTATACTCTACCAGGTAACCCACAAAATTGAAGTCATCGTTAATAAGCATACAGTAATTACATCAAAATCCTCACCATCATTATCTCCAAGGTATTGAGAGAATAACATAGGTATATTTTGACTTTATAGTGACTTAATAGTGAACACGTAGCCTCTAGTGTCACAGATCACCATCCGCCCTGAGAGGTAAGGCATCTTTTTACCTCAAGTTTCACAGCAAAGTTCCTCGATCCAGCGGGCAAACTTTCACCCCTTAAAAATACAACAACCACTAAACTTACACCGTTCACATTCCCCAACTCTTGACTCACGCAACTTCCTGCCTTCAGCTACTTCTACCGAGGCTGAAAGTAAATTTGTCTTCCGTATCTTGAGAGTGAGAGTAGTAGTAGTAGTAGGAAAAAAAAGTAGTAGTAGTAGAGGAAGGAACAGCATGAGTTACAGAGGTGAATAGCAAATAGACGCGTTTAAAACTGAGTGACCACGAGATGAGTGACCACGAGATGAGTAACTACAAGATGAGTGCTGTAGGGGTGAGATGAGTAACCAGAATTCAGACCATCGACATAGTATGGTAATTCTTTAGAAGCGAAACAAAGTTGGATTGTCAGGTTCTACACAGGGAAAAGTTAGCGTGCCTGAGGCCTCACCTGTCCGGCCCTCCATTGACTGTGTACACCTGCCTCACTCACACACACTCACAAACATCTACACACAAAAAACATATCCATACACAAACACCACACACACTTGTACCTCACACCCATACAAAAAAAAAACACACACAAACCAAACTACCCAAATACGTACACAAAACACACACACAAAACATATCCGGTGACTCTCCACGTCGCCGGCAATTCATCACAGCATTTTCCCCAGCTTACATACCTAGCTAAGTGACTCACGCACACAGACGCATCTTAATGTTTAACTAATGTGCGTCGTCCCTGTGTAATATCAAAGTAAGGCCTTTAACATGATGTACGAGACCGGGCCGAGTAACACTGTCTTAAATGTTCCTTTGTGAGTCATTATTAAAGTTAGTTCCGTGACGGTGGGGAGGACAGGAGGAGACGGGGAGGACAGGAGAGGACAGTTAGAGGAAGGTGGTGCGGGATGCGAGTGAAAAAGTCCTTACATAAATACCATCTTTGCTCTTAACATTAAGAAAAAACTTTCAAGTGCCTTAAATTATGTTTTAATGGCGTCGCCCAGAAAGTATCTCGCAGTTTGTAGACAGTAATGAAAAATAAAGTGAGTAGAAAACTTAGTCCCAAGTGTTCCTAAGTACGACGGAGGATCCTCACGTTTCCATAAAAGAGCGCCAGTGCAAACAGCAGGTGGGCGAACGTTGATCTGGCGTAGAATAAATAAAACTTTAATTACAGGTGGAAAGATCCCAGACGCTGACTGTTTGTGTTGGTATTCTAATAGAACGAAATCAACGATCTTATAGACGTTTCCAAACTGTGCATTACGCCGGAGGACCCAACGTGAAGCTCCTGGAGGCGGCAGATTCGTTCCTGTGCCAACCACGCGTCTTTGGTAGTGCCATATAAAACCCAGCAACGTTCACGAGGCAATAGACATGTTAACGAAAAAGAGTCGTTCACCGGGAGGAGGAAGAAGGAACAAGTGTCGGAACATTCACAAGGGAAAAGCAAGATGGATGGACCCAGAACTTTTGATTCCTTAAAGCGGGTGTAAGGGAACCAGGATGATGTGTGGTGGTGGTAATGGTGGCGGTCATGAGGTCGCTGCTGATAACGCAAGTAGTGGCTGCTATAAGGAACTGGGAGTGAGGAGGACATGGTGTGGGAAGATGGGGTGTGGTGGGGTTGGGGAGATGGGGTGTAGTGGGGGGGGAAGAGAAAGGGAGAGTGGTGTGGGGAGATGAGAAGAGGTTGGGAGAGGTGCCCAGTGGGAGGTGAGGACTGCAGGGGGTGTTCCGTCAGATGCTGTCTTGAGGAAGAGAGCAAGTCCTCGCCACTACACACACACACACACACGGGAAGCCAATATCCTTGTCAGTGCCCTCTGGCGGGGTACGCTAGTAAAAAATAAGTAACAAGAACAATAATTCCTCGAACTACCCTGATCACCCACTGAGACCCTCACCACCACCTCCATTACACAAGTTCCCAAGACCCTCCACCAGAACCATCCACTAGGAGACTCATAGCCCTTCACTCCACCATCCTCCACTACGTCAATCAACCAAGGCCCTCCACTACATCCACCGCGTCAATCAACCAAGGCCCTCCACCGCGTCAATCAACCAAGGCCCTACACTACATCAATCAACCAAGTCTCTCCACTACGTCAATCAACCAAGGCCCTCCACTACATCAATCAACCAAGTCCCTCCACTACATCAATCAACCAAGTCCCTCCACTACATCAATCAACCAAGGCCCTCCACTAGATCAATCAACCAAGGACTTGCACTACATCAATCAACCAAGGACCTCCACTACATCAATCAACCAAGGACCTCCACTACATCAATCAACGAGGCCCTCCACCACAAGAAACACTGCACCTGGATAAAATTCTCCTCACAACGCCTTCCGTCACCGGCATAGTATTTGACGGGTGACGGGTAATTTATAATAAATTGGCCGACGGTAACCGGCCATTAGGGACAAGGAGGTGCTTTTTGCCGCCACCTTTCCTTTCAATAGCGAGGTGGTCCAGGCGGCACAGCCAGGGGCGCCGCCTACCCCCCTCCTCCCCCTCTTTTTGATTGCTGTTAAATGCTGTGGTTTGTTGTCACAGCAAACCACAGCATTTAACAGCAATCAAAAAGACACAACACGAGACTGCAACACAACACAGCATTAAAGAACTGAAAGAAAAAAAACAGAGGCAATTTAACACACATTAGGACCAGAACGTAACAGCAAAACAACACCGCAGAAAGAAGAAAAAAAAACAGACAATCTAAAACAAGAACAGTGAAGAACAGCATATTACAGCATAAACCAAAAAGAACAGCTGACAGAGAGAACAAAATCACGACCAAGAACAAGATAACAGTGACTGACAGTACAACAAAAGCCATCACGACCCCGACACACCCCCTACCCTCCCCTCCCTCACTACCTACCCTCTCTCCCTCACCCCCTACCCTCGATCTCTCTCCCTCACCCCCTACCCTCCTCTCCCTCCCCTCTCTCTCTCTCTCCCTCACCCCCTACCCTCCCCTCCCTCACTACCTACCCCTCACCTCTCCCTCACCCTTCTCTCACACTGTCATTCTTCTGATTACTGACCACGGTATAATACACAGGAAGATAAACTACTACTACTACCCTCACCACTCTCTCGCCCTCCCTCATGACTCGTCCACCATCACCACCAACCCTCTCCATCACCACAACCACCATATTGTATCCCTCTCTCCACCTTTCCCTCCATCACCATCATCTCTCCATCACAAACACCACCGCATAAGATCCCTCTCCTCCACCATCGCCACCACCACATTAGATCCCTCTTCCCCCACCATTTATCACCATCACCACACAATATCCTCCCCCTCCATCACCATCTATATGTTCCGACCTACTGCACATGTCTCCAGGTATGATAAGAACATGTCCCATCCACCCACCTAACCTACCCACCACCACCTCCCACCCACCAACACATCCTCCACCAACCAAGAGGACCATACACCACAACCTCCTGACTCATTCACATCCTTCTACCTCCCATAAGCACATCTCTCTCTCTCTCTCTCTCTCTCTCTCTCTCTCTCTCTCTCTCAAAGGAAGGGGCATCCAGTCGAACAGGTAAGCTAAGAAGAAGAAGAAGAGGAAGAAGAAATAGTAATTAACATCAGAAAGAAAACGAAGAAGGAAAGAGGTCAAGGATGAATATATGAGAGCGAGGAATAACTTGAATCAGATAACACAAAAGGTGAAGAGAGAGGGGAGGAGAGAACAGACCCACGATAGAACAGACCCAAAACCAACCAGACCCAAGGCAGAGAAAGACAAATCACCCCGAGACCACCAAATCATCCCCGTCTCGAGATCTACCTCCAAGATCTCGAGAGACCAAGAGAACACCGTACAATATAAACACGCACACACTTCAGAACTCTCGACAGCCAATTTTCCGTCGCTTATAAGAACACACCCCTTTAGTGCTGGGTAATTATAACTATGACCCTATAATTGTACCATAATTACAGACGTGGGGAATCAGATCTCGTGCGTGTTGAAGGCTCTGCTCGGGAGGGAAATCAGGAGAACGAGACCCTGATCCTCCCCACAAGAAAAATGGCCTGAAAATTAATGGCTTGTGGCGATAATATCTCAAAACTGACTCCTTCGTGACAACCCTCTAATGGGGGTGAATGTTCAGCCACAACACAAATATATTTACACACAATAACATATATATATATATATATATATATATATATATATATATATATATATATATATATATATATATATATATATATATATATATATATATATATATATATATATATATATATATATATATATAAGCATATTTTTATTTATATATTATTCATGTATTTAATATATATTTATTTTATTGTGCAATAGGCACTTTGTTTTTAATAATATATAAATATAACACAATATAACTAAATAAAAATCTGGTGTAAGAAAAAGAAAAAAAAATATATAAGAAGAAAAAAATATATATTAAGATACATTTTTCTGGGTCAATATTATCCTAAAATTGATTTAAACTGTAAGAAAATCGTCATGACTCCTTATATAAGACCTGTTAAATTATCAGGTATAATAATAAATCTGATCTAATCTGTACCAATCTGATTCTCCAACAATGTAATAAGGCGGTAAGAGGCTGTGTCTGTTCGTAAATCCTTCAATGAGTTCCCAGGTGAGTCGTCTTCACTTTGGCTCTTGTTCAAGGTGAGGTGAGGTGAGGTGCGGGGTGGTGGTGGTGAGGGCAAGTGAGGGTGTTGGTGGTGAGGAGGTAAAGGTGCAGTTGGTGATGGAGCGGTGAGGGTAGTGGTTGGAGTATTAAACAAGCACAAAGATAGTTCTCCTCCAGCAGGGTGATGATGGAACAGTGTAGTGACTGCCACAACACCGGTCCTCCCCCCCCCCTGTACCTCAGTCTAAGAGTATTTACCGAGCACATTACTGGGTCTCCACCAGCTGAGAGGGAGTACCGGTGGGGCTCACATCCATAGTCTTAAAACACATCACTTTCGATACTATCAGCTCCCAACACTGACACCAAGCCTAACACCCTCCCCTAAATTAAATACGTAATGTGGCCGCTTCCAGAGCAGGTCAACAGCCACAAATTAAATACTGTGTGGTCTGGTCTAGCCGTCGACCACTTCCTTCCCTCCCCAACTATCCACCGTCTCCTGGCACCTATCACTATCCTCGTAACCATCACACCACGTCCGCTAAAGGTCCCCCCACACACCAGCCCCTACTGAGAGCCTCAACACCATACACCGTCTCATATACTGTTCACACAACAACCTTTACATATATGTGGTCCCCTTATCCTGGTCGAAGGCTCAGGGAGGGAAGTGAGAGAGACAGAGATAAAGAAGATGAGAGAGGTGGGAAAGGAAAGAAGGAAAGCGAGACACGTGGGAAGGGAAAGAAAGAGAGAGAAAAAGTTAAAGTGGAGAGAGAGGCGGAGAAAGGGTAAGAGATAGAGAAAAGGATATGACATTCTACATAAAATAAAAGTTTAGTGTCAGTATTCAAGCTTAGGTGGTGTGTCAACAATGTAAGCCAGTAATGAGGACACAAACCAGAGGATCAGTCGCTTTATGGAACGGTGAGAGTCGCGACCACCCGTAACACCACCATTCACTGACGCAAAAAACACTGCGTCTGATGACAGTATATGTAAACAAGGTGTGTCTGGACCCTCAGCTTATTTCTATTACCAAGGAAAAATAACCAGTTGATGCTAACAAAGCCCGTGTGTTCAGCTCCGGGGGGCGGGGGGGAACGTCAGCCTGCGGTGCATTGACGTCAGGAGGCAGCAGCTACAGGCACACACCGAAATCGTGAGCTGAAGGTATTCTTGTCTCTTTTGTCAGGCTGGTTCCCTGGCTATCCTCTACATATACAGGACCTTAGTGGAGGTGTGAGGAGCAGAGGGTGAATTGTGTAGGTGAGTTTTAGGAAGAGCAAGGGGGTGGGGGGGGGGAAGAAGAGCAGGGTGTAGGGGGAGAAGAGCAGGGTGAAGGAGGAGAAGAGCAATGTGTAGGGGAGTTGAGCAAGGTGTAGGGGAGGAGAGTAAGGAACTGTGTGTGTATGGGAGGGGATAGAAGCAGTGCGTTGGGATGACTCAGTGGAGGGGAGGCTGGGGACTACCCGATGATGTGTGTGTGTGTGTGTGTGTAGGGATACAGGAGGACACAGTAGAAGTAACATAGGGGTAGGTAGTGTGTGACGACAACATGCTCAGATGGGACCTTCATCACGGACGGCACGCGAGCCACGCCCCGCCACTACCCCTGTCACACCCTCCCCCGCCACTACCCCTTGCCACCCTCCCCATACACTTCCCAAACCACTACTCTTACACACATACACAGTGATTCTCCCTACAGTCATTTCCACGACTAAACAGCCTCTCCACAGGTTCTGGCCAGCAGGTGTAGAGAAAGTAAATACAATCACTTCTAAGTCAACAGACAAAAATTTCGCCTCTGTGCTACTCAAATTCAGGTTTATTCTGACATTACGTTACTCCACTTTTTCTTTGAGTGTCTGGAGTGAAGTGATGATGGAGTGAGTGAAAGAGCTTTTAAAGTTTTAAGGAGAGCACAAAAAAGGAAAAAAAAATATATAAAAGAAACATCAACAAGAGGAAAGGAGGGGGCGGGTGAAGGTGTGGAGGGAGGAGCTTGGAGAGAAGAAAAAGAAAGGTGGAAAAGATGGAATGGACTATTGAGGCAGAGGACGAGTAGGTGTGTGAGGAAGGGGGATCGTTGTCGTGTGATGATCTGATGCAAGGAAGAGGAACCACACCTGACTGAAGGAGGGAGAACAGATGGATGCACAGGAGGAAGAGAGGAGAAGGAGGAAGACGATATGGCTAAGAAAGAAGGTGTGAAGGACTTAAGAATGACGAGAGAAAGAGACGAAGAAGAGGAGGAGGAGGAGGAAAAGGAAAAGTAGAAAAAGAAACTAGAACAAGGTGCAGGAGACGGAAGACGGTGGGTAGCAGAGAAGCACAAGACCATCATGAGCAATAACAGTAAATCATTCCCACAAACACATTCTCCTCCCCACTCCATTCCCGTGGCAGCAAAATGTAGTGGACGAGAAGTAGCAACAAATAAAAATGAGAAAGGGTGGAGAGTTTATTATTTTAATGCCTTTGTGGTGAGGCCAGAGAGAGAGAGAGAGAGAGAGAGAGAGAGAGAGAGAGAGACCCGGGAACCAGATCCATACAACAATGACAACAGAAAGACCAGACTGGGCAAACAAGTGCTCTTAATAACCAATCAAACCGATACGTTCATATAACCAATCAAGGTGTTATCCCTCCCTACCTGTCTCCCAGTCTGCCTCCCTCCCTCCCTCCCTCCTTCCTTCCATTCTCTACCAAAATGGATAAATTCAGCAAAAAACTTTCGGTGTAAAAATGGTGGTGTGGAGGAAAGTAAGTAAAAGTGTGGAGTGTGGCGACATAATGCAGGAGGGGGGGAGAGGAGGAAGGGTGCAGGGGAGGATGACACTGTGGTCTCCCCCACCTGCGGTTACGGCGCCCGCACCATTATCAACACTCTCCCCTGACACAGTGATACACTGATTCACGCCTCACTGCAGCCTCCTCCTCCTCCTCCCCCTCACCCCAAACTTCTCACCGTCCTCCAAACCCCCCCTCCCCCCCCCTTTTCTTCCTACTACTACTACTCCTCTCCTCTCAGTTAACATCTATCTATCTATCTATCTATCTATCTATCTATCTATCTTTCTATCTATCTCAACTCCGGAACCACATACTTCCTGTCTGAACAATAGAACCCAGTGCCAGGAAAAACACCTGGGTCGTTGAGTGTCAAGGCTGGAGGCACCAGTGATATGACATGCTGGGGGAGGGAGGGGTATGGCAGGCTGGGGGAGGGAGGTATGACAGGCAGGGGAAGGATGGAGGAAGGGAGAGATATGACAGGCAGGGGAGGGTGAGAGGGAGGGAAGGAGGGAGGGAAGGAGGGAGAGCAGGGGAGGAAAAGTTATGACAGGCTTCAGAGGTTGTATGGCAGGCAGGTGGGGGGAGGGGGAAGAGGAGGCTGGGTAAACAAACACCTCACACCCATAATGAAGGTAGTGACGCTGGCAGTAACCTGAGATCCTCTTTGTTACCAGTCTGACACCACCACTCAATATAATCCACTGTCAACAACAACAACACCCTCCCCGCCACCAACAACCAAAATAACAACTACAAACATACAAGAAGAAAAGGATCTGGAAGTGAGGACGAAGAGTTACATACTGAGAGAAGGTAGAAGAAGGAAACAATGGTCTTATTTCACACACTGGACAATGTGGGTGTGGGTGGGGAGTGTCAGTAGACAATGTGTGGAATGAGTGGAGTGGGTGTGTGTGTGTGTGGAGTGGGTGGGTGGGTGGGCTGTGTGTGTGGAGTGTGTGTGGGTGTGTGTGTGTGGGTGGGTGGATTGTGTGTGTGTGTATTTTTGTGTGTGTGTGTATGGGGGTGTGTGTGTGTGTGTATTTTGTGTGTGTGTGTGTGTGTGTCAGCAGATAAGATGATGACACCTCAAACACTCAACAAATTCTAGCTGGCAATAAATGAATTAAGTGAGAGTAACGCCACTTAAAAACACGTCCATCTTTCTTTAAACAATGTCAACAAACACCTTCACTGACCCGCCATTCACAGGCGTAAAAAGACAACTAAACTAATAAATGTAAATCTGGTCATTAATGAAGGCTGTAAAGTCATCAAAAAACAAAAACAAACCTTATTTACAGACACATTAAGATCACAATCAACAGACCACAACAAATGGCAGATAGCGTCCGAACTCACTAAATTGATAAATATTCCACGTAAGTGAAAGTGTACGAAGATAAATAAAATATTAATATAAGGTAAAATACAAAAATAACGTCCAAATTCGTATCAAAATTACACTGAAATTTTACCTTTAGTAGATATATTAACTATTTTCACCAGTTCGGACACCTAATCACGGTACGAAATTTTTGTCAAAAGATCTTGTTACCTTCATTTCGTCCTGTGCTAAAGAAAACGTGTTTAGTTCAGGTAGAGTCCGGTGAAAAGTTGACACCATTTTAGGACGTTATTATTATTATTATTATTATTATTATTATTATTATTATTATTATTATTATTATTATTATTATTATTATTATTATTATTATTATTATTATTATTATTATTATTATTATTATATTATTTTTTATTTTTTTTATTTTTGCCTTAAATTAAGTCATCGGTTGGGTACATTCTTAACCATCTAGAGTTAAGAGAAATGTTAGTCGTGGGAACCATTGTAACTCTGGACCCAGGAGGAGGAGGAGGAGGGTGTCAAGGCCAGAGGCTGAGAGTGGTGGAGGCGGTGAGACACGTTACACAAAATTGCTCCATGTTAAATATCTCTCCTCCACCGTTGGGGCTTACATATACGAAGCCTCAGAAACGTTGGCGATAAAGAATAGCGGTGAGGGGAAAAGTTGGCGGAGAAAAACGTTGGTTAAGGGGTAACTTTGAGATATAAAACGTTGATGGAGGGAAAGTGTTGGTGAGAAGAAGCTGATGAGAGGTATGTCTTTGCTGGGGAGGAGGCCATTGCTCGAGATGAAACACAACGTTGCTGATGGGATTCCGTTGTGAGAAAACGTTCGAGACTTAACGTTAAAAGGTGGACCTTACCTATGGAGAAAATTGACGCTAGTAAAGACGAAAAAAAAATATGGTAACTGAAAACGTTTGAGAATAAAATCACAGAAAAAAAAACGTTGCTGGGAAGACTAAATCACCGTAATAAAACACTAACGGGAAACATAGTCATTATCAGAAACCGTTTTTAAGAAGTATGAAACGCTAGTAAATTTAGTGTATAAAATATTTCAGTAAGACGCTGATGGTCGACTTGGCAAACTGAGGTCAAAGGTCAGCTGAACACTTAACCAAGGTCAAAAAGTAATAATAACTCACAGCTGTATGGTCAATAGTCCTTAAGGAAAAACAACTCACATCCACGTACGGTACAGAGATATCATACGGACAGAAGGATACACGTACGGGACAAGGATGTTATTTTACGCCTCTTCCACATTCGCGACAGAGTAAACATAACAAGGAAGAGGAAAAAATGAGGGAAACAAGAGAGGAGATTCAGTGAGGGGGAGGAAAACATTTACCTCCATCATCAACCCACACTCACACGATAATGACGAGCAAACAGGGAGAACAAGAAGAAGGAGAAGAACAACACCACGGAAGAATAAGTGGACGAAAACAATAACTGATAACACGGAAATAACCCAGCGGAGGAAGGAAGGGGGAGGGAGTGGGGGAGGGAGATGCATGGTAGGAATAACAGGTGAAGAATAAACAAGGAAATATTACACAGAAGAGTAAAATGGTGAGTGGAAGGAACAGCATGATAAGTAAACTATGGAGGATAGAAATGTGGAGAGAGAGAGAGATGGAGTATTTAAAAGTGGAGTGAAATGCAAGGGGATAACATGGAGGGGTTTAAATATGGATGGAGTTGGTGTGGTTGGTGTGGTGAGTGGTAGACCCGTAGAGGCATACGAGCTCACTCACACACACACACACCTAACATATATCGTCTCTACGCTGACACTTTCCTACTTTCTCCTCCTAACAATCATCACCCATCACCAGCCTCAGCAATCATCACTATTATCATCACCAGTAATTTTCTATCTACATCACCAACCTCAACAATCAATCACTACACAACCAGCCTCAACTTAATCATCACTATATCATCACCAGTGTTTCCTATCTACATCACCAGCCTCAACAATCAATCACTACATAACCAGCCTCAACAATCAATACTTTATTATCATCACCAGTGTTTCCTATACACACATCCACCAGCCTCAACAATCACCACTACATCACCAGCCTCAACAATCATCACTATTATCATCACCAGTGTTTCCTATCTACGTCACCAGTCTTGCTACCTGCATCACCAGTCTACTATCAATATCTCCAGTCCTCTTACCTCCTACAGTCACCACTACGTCCTCACCATTCACCAAGTACTCTACCCTATACGTCTCTGTTTTCTCTTCATACTTCATCCACCATGGTACAGTCTATCACCAGGGCACAGCCAAGGAGGCGCCATACGTCACCAAGCACACCGGATCATCCCCTTCATCACCAAGAACCATATCTCACCGCCGATATACATGGCTTGTGCCGGCACACACACACACACACACACACACACACACACACACACACACACACTTACCTATAACAGCAGGAGGTAAACACTCGGCATACAGCAGCGATATAAACAAGGCTGTGTAATTTAAGTTGACAGCTGCTTCATCAGGCGACATCATCATCAAATTTACTTAAACACAATCGTATATCAGACAAGAGGCAGAATGTATCCAAAGTAATATCACTTTACGAGTCCCCACTATCGGCACCCGCCCGGCCAAGACCACTGAATGTCAAGACCACCATCAGCGGCAGATTAAATCAGCATGTGTCCACACAAATCTCCCTCGTCCTCTTTTGAAAGCATTTGCGTCCGCGATGAAAGTCACCTATTAGAGCATAAATCAATCAAAATGCTAATAATACGCAAAACGATCACACACACACACAGAACACACACACACACACACACGATCATGTGTCTATTGTTTGTTTGTATATATATATATATATATATATATATATATATATATATATATATATATATATATATATATATATATATATATATATATATATATACAAAACACTGCACAACAATAAGTCTCTCTTTCTCTCAGTATATTATCATTCTCAACTAGTACCTCGCTGGAGGGCTTAGCATATATTATGCATTGGACCTCACATGCAGCCCGACCTAACCACACACGCGCGCGCACACACACACAGACACATTGTAACACCCCCTCTCCCCCAACACCTGCACTCAGCCGTATTAACACACTTCCCAATGACCCATTAGACAAATGCAACTTCCAATAAGAGACGAGGATGGCACGCCCTCCCCCCTCCTCCACGACCAAGGTTCACTGCTGATGTACAATAGGTTATCCAGCCAGCGTGCGCCCCCCGCTACTCCCTGGCCTCGCACGTACTATTTCCTCCAGAGATTTGCTTAAAAATGAAATACAAATTGAACGAACCTAATCTCAATTCTACGTTAAGGCTTTTTTCTTGCCTTAAAGAACCACACATGTACACCTTCCCACCTCCACGACTTATTGATACTGAGATGGTAAATAAAAGGGTTCACACACACACACACACACACACACACACACACACACACACACACACACACACACACACACACACACACACACACACACACACACACACACACACACACACACACACACACACACACACACACACACACACACACACACACACACACACACACACACACACACACACACACACACACACACACACACACACACACACACACACACACACACACACACACACACACACACACACACACACACACACACACACACACACACACGATGTAACATTCCTACACCATATACCAGCTTCATCCTCCATCCCTCTTCTGTCCATACGTCTCCTGCCCACCGCCGTCACCCAAGGATCAGACACGCGCAGGGAGGAGGTGCGTATGAGGAGAGGAAATGGATGTGAACAATGAAGGGGTGTGTGAGAGGCATATGGGGAGTGAGTGGGTATGAGACCAGTAAATAAGTGAAGGGTGGCCAGGAGAAGTGCTGGAGGTGAAGGGGGAAGGGTGTGAAGATGTGGAAACCTATGGGGGGGGGGGTGAGGAAGAATGAGGGAGGGGCGAAGGAGGATGGATAGTGTAGGTTACCATGGAAGACTTGGCGGCGCAACAGGGCGAGCACTGACCTATTACGCCCACGAAAATAGGTGATGATCTCTCTCCTCTCTCTCTCTCTCTCTCTCTCTCTCTCTCTCTCTCTCTCTCTCTCTCTCTCTCTCTCTCTCTCTCTCTCTCTCTCTCTCTCTCTCTCTCTCTCTCTCTCTCTCTCCTCTCTCTCTCTCTCTCTCTCTCTCTCTCTCTCTCTCTCTCTCTCTCTCTCTCTCTCTCTCTCCCTCTCTCCTTGCACATGCTAGGTTCTTAAGGATTCTTAAATACACCAACGTAAAATTTAAGTCCATACAACTAATCTCCCCACGAGGACAAACGTTGGCCGTAACCAAGTAAACACAGCATCATCAGCCGACGACACGACCAGGTGGGCCTCGACAGGTGTGCTTAATTTTACTTCGGGGAAAAACTAAAACGGTAAAACACCAAGAGTGACGTGTACTCTACAATCCCTCCAAGAGTGACGTGTAATCTTCCTCTGCCTCCAAGAATGAGGGGCGATGTGATAGAAGTGTATAAATGAAAGTCGGGGCTGAACAAAGGGGTCATTACAAAGGTACTCAAACTATCCAACCAGGAGCGAACTCGTAACAATGGTTTTAAATTAGACAAATTTAGATTTAGGCGCGAAATAGGTAAACATTGGTTTGGAAATAAGAGTAATGGATGAGTGGAACAAGTTACCAAATATCATCATTAACTCGAATACGCTGAATAGCCTCAAACATAGGTTGGATGGATATATGAGCAATAGGGGTTGGGTGTAAATGGGACTGCCCAGTATGGGTCAATAGGCCCGCTGCAGTTTCCTCCATTCTTATGTTCTTTTGTCCTCTCCATCCAAGAGTCATGAGTAATCTTCCTCTCCATCCAAGAGTGACGGCGTAATAATCTTCCTCTCCCTCCAAGTAAGGACGTCCTATCTCCCTCTCCCTCCAAGAAGGACCTGCAGCCCTCCCTCATCTCCCTCTATTTCTGACGTGCACTCCCTAATCCCCCTCCCGCTAGAGTCTGTCACTAAGCAGAGCGAACGTGCAAGACTCCCCAGCAGGCGAGCAGTCAATCCTCAGTGCCTCCCTCACGGAAGATGGGAAGTGGTGGTTCCAGTGCTTCCGTCGTGACGTCCCTGCAGACATCCAGCTCTCTCTCTCTCTCTCTCTCTCTCTCTCTCTCTCTCTCTCTCTCTCTCTCTCTCTCTCTCTCTCTCTCTAAGGTATAGTGAGTGGGCGTTATATACACTACCACATACAGTAAACAAACAATAATTCAAGTATACAAACAATAACATACATACATACTTATCCACATACATACATATCCACCCATCATACAGAAACCGATCCACACTCTTTTTAAAGTATATACTGTATTCCTCCCACCATACACACACACACACACATCCACGCATACATTTTCAACCAGATTTCATCCACCATACATATCCACGAAATTTTTGAAGCATATTCCAACCCACCATACACACACAAACACACACACACCATGCACACAATCTCCCAGCGTGTGCACATAAGCGGCTCACACGGCCCCCACACAGCCTCATGAAGCCTTTGTTGGGTGGGGGGGCGAGAGGCCGTTTTAGGAGTGTCATATTATGTACGGTTGAACTTTCCACGCCAACAAAAGCTCTTCTGCCATCAAAAACATTCATGGTCGCCTTTATCTCCATATGGGGGTGGGAGGGGGTGAAGGAGGATGGGGGAGGAGGATGGGGGAGGAGGGTGGGGGAGGAGGGGAGGGGATGGAGGAGGGTGGTGAGGGAGAGGAGGATGGGGGGTGGAGAAAGGAAGGTGTGAGGTAGAGGTGAGTGGGAGGAAGGGGACTTTCTTCTATGCCCTTACTCCTTCCCACAACCTTCTATCCTTCCTACTCCTACACACGATCCCTCTCCTCCTATTCCTACTCCTTCCAGATCTACAGCCCCGTCGAAGTTCTTTTCCACTTACGAGCAGCATCCCTCCCACCTGCATCTCTCCTTGTTCTCCCTCCATCTCTCATCTCCTTCCCCTAAATACTCTCCCTGATCCTCTTACACACACTCTCCCAGTCCTAAATTCTCCTCACCACTCTCACTCTCACCCTATAAGTTCGCCACTTAATTTTTTGCCACTTCTACACCCACCTTCAACCTCCAGCTCCATACTCCTCCTGTTATCGCCCTGCTACCTCCTTACTCTCCCTGGTACCTTCACACGCTCCCTGGTACCTCCATACTCTCACTACCAGCCCCACACTCCATCCAGGTACTTCTGCACTCTCCCTGCCACTTCTACATCCTCTCTCCACCTACACTCCCTCCCTGCCAGGTTAGCCATCCCCCTGGGTCAGTCCGTGGCCGCCGCTGGACGCCCCCAGCTAGTTAGTTACACCGTCGGGAGCCTGTGGGAGGTTCACGGTCGGCGGAGACGCACCAGCCACCACCGACACGACCCGCGTCTATCTCACACAAAGAAAAAAAAACTTTTGCACTTCTCCGGACTAACTGTAAAATGCACCACCAAGTTTTACATCCGGGATGCCAGTTTGTCGGGCGAGGGTCGTCAGGAAACCTTAGTCGGAAACCGAGTCGTCCGTGACGCGACTCGCGGATTCGTGGCACCAGAGGGAATGTGCCACAAGTGACTCTGGGGAGGGTGCCAGGAACGAGTGTCACTCAGAGGATAATGCCAACCAGGAGGGTCACTCACAGAATGATGTTAAGCAGGAGTGCCACTCTGAGGATAACTCTCAAGGTGTTACATGGAAGACAGTTCTTAAGTGTAGCTCGATGGCGGCAGCTTATAAGAAGAATGGAGTTGAGTGAACAACACAGTGTCACCCTCCTCTCCTCTCCTCGATGCACCTCACTCAGGATCTTTCCCTTGTCCTGCAGGACGAAGACAAATTTTTGGGTGACCTCCAAGTGTGTTGTGCACTGGTTAGGAAGCATCATACACACTCCCGCGCGCCCGCACACATCCCGGCCAGCCATAATGACCCCCACGCCGGGAAACTCTCCTCCGGAGGTGTCATAAACAATTTACAGAGTGAAATGTAGCACGTCGTACCCTGGCGGTCACCCCTCAACGCAAATTTCTGTAAGGAGAGTCCGTACATCGTCTCCTGGGGCGCTGTACTGTTGACGGCATATATGAGTACTGGTGGCTGTGGTGGTGACTGTGGTGGTGACTGTGATGATTGTGGTAGAGGTAGACCCCCACTCAATCTCCTCTTATCCTCCTCCTCCTTTATCCCTCTTATAAAAACCTACCTTGTTCCACCCTCCACCCCTAGACTCTCTCCCAGCAACCACACAGCTACTCTCACTCTCTCCCCAGGACGCCCCACACTCTCACTCTCTCCCCAGGACGCCCCACACTCTCACTCTCTCCCTAGGACGCCCCACACTCTCACTCTCTCCCCAGGACGCCCCACACTCTCACTCTCTCCCCAGGACGCCCCACACTCTCACTCTCTCCCCAGGACGCCCCACACCCTCATGATAACTGTTAACATGCTACTGTACTTAACACGAGCTGCCATAATCAACCACTTTATACACTACACTTGAGATCAAACTCCAACACCATATACTCTGGTTTCTGACACACACACTACACAGGTTTCTTACACACTACACTACACTACACCCAAGACCGATGGACACCGAATAATGGGGAGATTAATATGAGAGATGTGTGGAGGAGGACAGAGAAGGAAGGAGAGAGAGAGAGAGGGAGGGAAGAGAAACACATAGAGGGAGGGGCACTTAAAAATGACCCCTGGAGAATAAAAAGGGCAAGCCAGGAGGAACATTTATCAGAGGGAAACATTAATCAACATCGGCGTGAACCTCGGCGGCGTCTGGATAAAGTACCGGAGACCCGCTATGGGAGTCACCCACCCCCGTCTGTATTGTTTACTGGGGAGGGTGTAGTCGTGAGAAGTCGTAGGGAGGTAGGGGAGGCGGTGAGAGGGGTGTGGGAGGCAGGGAGGGACTGTGGGAGGGAGTGTGGAAGGGAGGTGGGGGACGGGGGGGGAGGGTGGGAGGGTGGGAGGGAGGATTGTGTGGGAGGTAAGGAAGGGAGTGTGAGGTAAGGAAGGAGGAGGGAAGTGGAAGGGATTGTGGGAGGTATGAAGGATTGTGAGGGAAGGAGTGTGGAGGCAGGCACTAACAAGGGCGGAACCCACATGCACACCCTGAACCACAAACACACCCTGGCCCACACACACAAGCCTGGCCCACACATACACCCGGCCCCACACATACACCCTGGCCCACACACACACCCTGGCCCACACACATACAGCCTGGCCCCACACATACACCCTGGCCCCACATACACCCTGGCCCCACACACACACCCTGGCCCCACACACCCCTACACATACACACATACACCCTGGCTCACATACACACACCTGGTCCACAAAATAAAGACTGCCAGAAAAGGACCAAACAGCATCAATCAAAACCCCATAAACTTGTCAAGCGACCGCCACTATATCATCCACAGCCCTGGGGTAGAGGCCTGGGATGTGCGAATGTCATGGGTTGGGATGGTTGGGATGTTTGGGATGTGCGGCCTAGGATGTGTAACCTTGAATGTGAGGGATGTAAAGCATGGAATGTGTAAACTTGAAATGCAACACGTGTGAATATTAGGGATCTGCAGAATATGGGTGGGGGGAGGCTCGGGATGTATCGGATGGGAATCTTTGGACCAGAGGGATGCAAGAACTGATATGTGTAGTTAAGGATGTGAGGTGGCAGCAGGGTGGTGTGGGCAAAAAGAGGCGCTGCTGATCAAGAGTGTACCAGTTCTGCAACAGTGTCCGTTCACGTATTCCATCCACCCATCACAGTGTTTACCTTCCTTCCTACCTTCCTTCCTTCCTTCAGCTTCTTCCTCAGGTTATCTCTGTTACAGTATTCCATAAGCTTTACCCTCTCGCACTTCTTCCCTACACCAACTTCACTCTATTCCGTCCTGCTGCAGTATTTCCTACAAAGTTCTCTTCCTTCCAGCACAACGCTTCGTCTCCAGTACTCCCAATATACAAATGATCGTCTTCCCTGGCCTTCGTCCTTCCTGGTGGTGGAGGGGGAGGGGGAGGGAGGCCTTACAAGAGCCACCACTGGCACCGTGCCCACCACCATCATCATTATCCTTATCGGAGGCAGCTGCACCTCCAAACACTGGCCAGTGGTGGTGATGGAGGCAGCTGCACCTCCAGTGGTGGAGTACACATGCCCGAGCCCCGTGGCGAGGTATGGGCCAAGCCTTAACAGGGAACTTAGCCTCTAAACGCCAAGAGGTCACCAAGCAAGTCGACAAGAGACTACAAACCAGCGACCACTTATAACCTCGTGTATACGGGGTGACCCTGTGGCCAGTCATGATTACACAACACTGCTCACCAGGTGCCACGGACCACCGACCATGTGTGTACGGGGATAAACCTTTGACAAGCCGTGACGTCTCCCGCGGCCAACACCCAACTCACCTGCCAACTGCCATCAAAATCGGCTCATCCGGCCTTGAGTTCCCTTGATCATATTGAGACAGTAAAAAATATTAAATTTATTCCTGGTCAATCTATCACTGCCATATCAGTTTTACCTGCGATCTCTTTAATTGAAAGTAATTATTGTTCCTTTCCTGTCTCTTTCTATCAACTTCACTTCTTTTCTCTTACTTTTCGTCATAAATTTCCTTCCCCAGGTTTGCAGGTTAAATGGACCCCATTCCTAATAGGCCCCAACCCAGCCATTAAAATTTGGGATCACTAAGACTGGGATCCATTAGCAATTGGCTCCAATCCTTGTGATTAGATTATGTTAGGACGACCTATGGAGCTCATCTGATCCTTCCCCGACCCTCTACTTAGCCAATCTCTAATCCACAAATCCCTTAACCATTCCCACACCCTCCATCCCTTACCGTCCCAAACTTGCCCTCTCTCACCCCCATGTTCCTCCCCACCCATATAACTCCTTCACCTATCCTCACCAAAACATCCCAAGATTTTACTGGGATATAATACAAGGTTGCAAAGTGACCCCCTGCCGTCGCCCACCCCACCCCTCTGGCCCACTTCGCCATGCCCCTCACAATTTGGGCAAATCTCTTAAGAATATAATCGCGGCCAGAACACGGGGACCTCATCAAGGGGGAGGATTAGCGGGTCTTCCCTCCGTGCCAGGTCATCGTAGCCACCCTAGCTGACGCCCACTAACATTTCGTCCCCGTCCCTTACATCCTGCAGGGTCATCCACCTACATCGACACAGGATCATCCACCTGCATCTTAAGTGGTCACTCCCTGTGTCTATCCGTCAACGAGATCCACCACACCAAACCATCCCTCTTCCCCACGTCATACAACCATCCCTCCTCCCCACGTCACACCACCATCCCTCCTCCCCACGTCACACCACCATCCCTCCTCCCTACGTCACACAACCATCCCTCTTCCCCACGTCACACCACCATCCTTCCACCCCCTATTGTGATGGTTCAGGTTAAATCTAGTAGGGGCCCAGTTAAAAAGGGGACTATGAAACCTGGGACCCAGTTGGAGTAGGACCTATTAAGTTTGAGGACCTATTAAGATTGGGGTCCCTGTTAAATTGGGGTCTACTAAGACTGGGAACCATCAGAACATGGTCCTGTTCTGACCCCCCTCCCACTCTCAACACCGCCGGGAAGGATAAATGACACACACTTTCCCCGTCATGAACGTTAAGACACTTGTATTGTTATCTGGGCCGCTGTGTGTCACAAGCCAACTGGGGCAGAAACCTATTACATCAGAATTATGACTCTTCGCCAATGTGTGTGTGTGTGTGTGTGTGTGTGTGTGTGTGTGTGTGTGTATGTGTGTGTGTGTGCGCGCGCGCGCGCTTCAGGTTTAAAGCTAATCCGTAATCGTTCTTGATATCGACCAGAAACAAACGCGGTAGAAAAAGATAAATGAAACATCACAAAATGGTATGGTCATCCCCGCGGCGACCCTACACGCGACACGTGATGTGTGACAACAGTAAACTGAGTGACCTTTCACGGACGCAGGTCAAATGGGCCCTTATCCTAATAGATCCCAATGAAACCTAACTAGAAAGATTGTGGTTAAACAAAATAAGGGTATATTAGGTTAGGTTAGGTTAGGTTAGGTTAGGTTAGGGCGCACTAGTATTTGGACCCGACTGATCAGTCAGCTATTCCAGGAACTCTGGTGAGCCACTCCTGCTCGAGGTTCTCCCAGTCCTTATACTCACAGAAGAGAGGAAGAAGACTAACAAAGGATAAAATCAATAATAATAACAAACACAATACAACACGTAATAATACCGAGAAGCCACGACTAACCCCAAGAGGCCGAAGTAAAAGGACCAGACAGGAGACTCTTGGCGTCCCTCTGGCGGACCGGACCTCCTACAGTTACTTCCTCCCTCATGCAGCCACTCTGTGTTCCAAGCCGCGTTTCCTGGCAGGGCGGCCCTCCGAAGAGGTAATAAGAGAGTAATAATAAAGAGTAATGTGGGTCCAGGGGAGCGGTAGGGTGGAGTGGAGAGGGGAGGGTCAGCGTCGTCCTCGGGCCGGGAGTTCATCACGGGGTATCGATTGGTCATCCGGCCAGCCATCATCTTGCCACTCCAGAATCTTGCTTACGGGGCACATCACGGCGAGGAGACGCTGCCCCCTGCCCCTTCTCCTCCCTCGTCCTGCCGCCCACACACTTTTAGGCCGCCCACAATGACCACTTCTCACACACCTGAAGTACTCGTACTTACCTTAAACTTGCTATTGTTCGTCCGCCTCCATTACCCGCCTACCTATTCACCAGCCTCGACTCCGACACTGGCCTCACACTCTCACAATGTCCTGTGTTGCCTCATATTCCACTTCTCCTTCGTCCACTCTCGTATTCTTTACTGTGATATTATATTTGTCTCAACTCTACGCCCTGTGTACATGCTCGCCACGTGTAAGTGCCAAATATCCCATCCACAACCTGCCCACACCCTACCAACTACCCAACAACCACACCCAAGACCTGCCCACACCCTACCCACGAATCTCCTAGACATCTCACTACGACCCGCCCACTACCTCCTCACATCCCACCCACCCCACCCACGACCTGTCCATCCCTTTCAGCTTCTCGCCTTCAACAAGCCTGGAGCCCTTAAAACCTGGACAGGGAATACCGGGTCAATATATTGTCCTCACTCTGTACGCTCACGGTGGCGCCATCAACGTTCTCTCGACATTTCTTACCCGCCGTAGACACCCGCCAGCGTATGGACACACCGCCACAATGTTAAGGGGACGCATACCATCAGTGTACAAGAAGCGTAGAGGAAAAAGATTGAGGAACATTTTTCACATCATCGCCGCCCTTCACATTGTCCTCCTCCTCATCAGCCGTAATGATGCTACAGAATACACCTTTACACCCCCCCCCCACTCCTCATCTTCCATATACCTGCCTGCTCCAGCTCCTCCCTCACTCCTCATTGTAACACCTCTTATCACCTCCTATCTCACGCCTCCTGCCTCACCTCTCAATCATTCCTGAGGTTTCAAGTGAAAACAAATTCAATAAAGTGAACAAGTTGCTATGATCCTTGAGGTCTACATTCTTCTTGGAGTTTTAACAGTAGAGTGGAGGTGTCACTTGAGCATGTAGCACCAGACATGTTAAGCCTTGGTGTGAATGCCCGTGTGGGTATAGAGGTTTAGAAGGAGAGAGTGAGTGTTGAGTGTTCCAGGAAGACGTGCTGATGGTGGTGGGAGGATAGTTCTGCTCATACCTTCCCTGGTGTCTGTATCCTTCATCCCCCCCCCCCCGCACCCCTTTCTATATTCTGTACGCACCACGAGAAAAACACACACACACACACACACACACACACACGAGAGACAGCAAAAAACAGCCACGGACAATAACAAAAGCCTCCAGAATATCCCGGTAATAATGCGGCGTCAAAAAATATCCTAAAACTCGCCACCAAACAGCGCGGGGCTCCATTCTTGGCGTTCCTGGAACTCCTCTCCACTTGTGCTGTGACCGGCGGCTTGAGAATAATACCCCGTCTGCGCCCTCGCGTTTATGTTGCCCTTGTTATCGGACCATTGTCGCAGCCTGCCTTAATGCTGACGACAACCTGCCGCCCTCCACCACCACCAGGGGAGCACACGGGCCTGGCTTGAGATGAGGGACGGAATGGCACCAACATAGTGGAGGATAAAATGAGACCGTGAGGTGAATGGAACCCAGTCGAGATGGCACAAGACAAACATGAGATGGATCACATGTGGGGTGGTGAAGTACAAAGAAAATATAAAGAAAAGTCAAGGTGGGATCAATAACAGCTTGGATATAAGACAAGGTGAAACAAACATGGAAGAGACGGGATGAGGTGGAAGGAGTAACATACACGTGACACTGAGAGACGCAAGACAAGGAAGCATTCAGAACTAGAGGTGTGGATGATGGTGTGGCGGCTCCTGTACTGGGAAGATAAATTAAACCTTTACAATATAGCTGGTCACTCCTGTGTGTGTTTCCATGATCCTATCCATACGTTCACGCTTTGCAGTGTACGTAAATGGTCACAACTTCCTAGATGTAACAGGCATAAAAGGGTGTATATATTTTAATGGTTTCTTCAAGTCTAAGATACAACCACCCTTCACTTTATCATGGTAAAAAAAAACTATAGCTAAGGCTCGTGTAGATAGACGAAGGAGGACGTGGTGACGATGGGATGACGTGGAGACGATGGGAGGTCGCGGTGACGTTGGGAGGACGTGGTGACGATGAAGGATGTGATGACGATGGGAGGATGTGGTGACGATGGAGGATGTGGTGACGATGAAGGATGTGATGACGATGGGAGGACGTGGTGACGATGGATGACGATGGGAGGACGTGGTGACGATGAAGGATGTGATGACGATGGGAGGACGTGGAGACAGTGTCCAAGACGGGAATATCTGGTAAACATGTTTAGTGGTGTAAAGAGACTATGGTATTGTCTCGTTTAATGACACCCGCAGGTAATAGCTAATGGTGTCTTAGCTCCTCTAATTACGCCTCAGGTGGAGGTACACACACACACTCACCCAGGTACTGAGGTTGTTCACACACTCCACACACCTGTACCAACACTAACAACCCTTCCTCCGCTAACTAACTACAGTCATTAATTATGTAACTATAAGTCGGTGTTGTGCAAAAAGTTCTCTCGTCAACACACACACACACACACACACACACACACACACACACCTTGTTTACATACAACATATTTATGAAGTGTTGATACAAGCGGGCACAGGAACGCCTCAAGACATAATTTTGCAGGAGCCTTCAGAAGAGAGAAGAATGTAGGGATTTAAGCCTTAGTGGCGGGGCGGGGCGGGGTAGGAGGGGGTGAACTGGGGGTGGGACGGGGTGAACTGGGGTGGGGTGGACAAGGGAAGGACAGGAGTGCTGATAATGGTGTGGACGCCTTTAATAATGAACTGCCCCGGTTGTGAGGGAGGAAGGGGGGAGGGGGCGATATTATCCCCGGCAGCAGCAAGAGAAGGAGGTCCTTGCATGGCGCCAACGACACCTCCAGCCTAATGCACACCTCATGTCCGCCTTTGTCCTCACACCACCACCACCACTCGCTCACTCCCGAGCGTCAATGGTTCTCGTCCACAGTTCCGTCTCTCACATCTTCATACCTACTTACACCCTCACGCCCACTTCCACCCTTACGCCCACTTCCACCCTCAAACTCATTTCCACCCTCACCATCACTTCCACCCCCACGCCCACCTTGACCATTTACACCCCCACACTCGCTCCACTACAAAACCCACCTCGGTCCTAACACGGCACCACCTTATCCAACTCTTATGTTTCACACCCATTTGGTCCCCCTTGGTCTTCTACTTGTTGCCAATTTGGTCTTCCATTCTACTTCCGGTTATCCTAAATTCCGCTTCTTAATGGTCCTTCAACAGCCCCAATTTGGCCCTTGTTGCCCCATTTGGCTTTTATTGACACCCACTCACACTACTGTTGACCACTCAGCCTCCTGTTGTTACCCATCAAGTTTCCCGTTTTCCTCCAGCATTCATAAGTTGGTCTCTAATCATTCACCTGTTTGCTTTCACTCAGCCTTACTTAGCCCCCCTCCCAACCTCCCCCTGGTGTCACAGTGTTGCGGACAAGCTGGGGGTCCATCTCGCGCGGCTGAGTAATGAGACATATCCCGTTTTCTTCTTGGAGCTGCCACGTCCAGACAAGGGCCACAAAAGCCTCCAGCCGGACCAGACGCCCTCAAAAGCTCACGATAAAAGCCAGTCCAGCCACGTGGGGGAGGGAGGAGGGGAGGAGGAAGACGTAAACTGCAACTCAATGCATTCACAAAAATGTTATTACCGAAGAAGGTTGTCTAACAACTCTAGCTCCTTTGTGAACAACCCAGAATGAAGACAATTACGTATGACTAGGTAAATATAGTACCTGGGTGCTTTCTTTTTCATATTACAGAGAGAGAGAGACAGAGAGAGAGAATGGGAGGCAATTTGCCTGTGGTGGTGCACCTCAGGCGTGGACTGCAAAATAAGTGCTTGCACCCAGCTCAACATAGGACCAGATCTCTTAAATCTCATGAATATAAACTGTTGTATTATAAGTGGACGGAGGAGGTCGCGGGCCACGATGTGAGCTTTATGGAAAGTTCTCACAGAGCTCACAGTGCCCCGGGAACTCTCTTGAGCCCCGACCCTCAAGTTACGAGACAACGCAATCTTATCCTCAACTTAAGCTCCCGTGTTTAATTATCTGTCATGGCAGAAGGCGGGACAGGGCTGAGCCACTCCCCCAAATTATCGCTACAGCGCCGCCCCTCTCTAACCTCAACGATAAATTATTTCCTAACATGACAAATATTCCGGTGGTGAACGGCGCAGTGGCGGACGTAGCAGTCAGAAGGTTCCTTACTTTACTGGCTGTAGAAGGTAAACACTGTCAGCCTGTGTATCTCCGTCATCTATTAACTCCCCTCCCCTACTAGCTTAGTCTCCCCATCAAGCTTAGTCTCCCCTACCCTTTTTACACCTTCCCAATACACTCTTGCCTAATTTTTTACCTTGGTTTTAGTATCCCTTCCCCATCCCCCTCCCTCTCTCTCCAACACGCCCCAACTAAACAAACATCGAGGGTTCCTGCTCTCTCTCACGTCGCTCCCCTCCTGCCACCGTAAACCAAAGCCCTCGAACCAAGGCTCTACTGTAAAGGCGCCGCGTCCCGTGATATTCTCATCACCGAGAGATTGGAGGTGAAGAATCTGGCGGAGAGGTTTGGTGGCTACTGCAGAAGGAACAGAGCAAGGGTCGGGGAGCGTGAGAGCCGGAGGAAGGGAAGGCAAGTGGAAAAGGGAAGGTAGCGAGAGGGAGGAGGAGAGAGAAAGGGTGGGGGGGGCAAGGTAAAGTAGAAGCGTGGGACTTAAATCAAGGGAGTGTGTCAGGAAGGATAGCAGGCAAGAGAGAAGGGCGAGGAGGGGGGTTGAAGGAGGAGGTGAAGGAGGACGAGGAGGTTATTCCCCAGGGTGCAGTGAGGGCGGATAAGTGACTCTTCTTCCCCCCTCCCTCCCCATGTGTCTTCACGAGCGCCCCCACAGTCTACCTTCCTCCATTACTGCCCAATGCCACTCTATTCATCAGTGTCCAAAGGCTTCGATAAGAAAATTGATGGCGGACCAATAATTCTCTCTGCCTCCCCAGCCACTGTCTGATAGAGGCCGTCTGGAGCCAACTCTCCTGTTGGACAGTGCCGAGACCTATAATCTAGATAGTGTCCTCAGAAGACCTATCCTCCCCGCCCCCGCCTACTACAGTTGCAGTCACCCTGGTGTTCCCCTCTTATAGTGTCCGTCACCCTGGTGTTACCCTCTTATAGTGACCCGTCCACCCAAGTGTTACTTTCTTATAGTGACCTTCTTGGTGTTCCCCTCTTATAGTGACCGTCTCTCTGGCGCCATTTCCTTAACCCCTACAGTGACAACCTCTCTGAAGTAATTATAAAGTCCGGTACTGTCCCTATAAGTAACCACCTGCCCTGACACTGTCCCTCACTCACCACATCTTCTGGCCAACTTCCTCTCACGTCTGTAGCAACAATATTCTTACACCAATCAATTAGTCATCAACAAGTTACAATCTTTACGGTGCTCCGACTCTCCTCTTTAAAGCATTCAAGATATACGTCTCCAGGTTCATAATGTTAAAATGCTATATTGAAAACTTAGATAATCCATAACCATACAGGTGATCTTATAAAGAAGTGTCCTCGTCCTGGCCACCAGCTGGAGCAGGTGAGTGGCAGTCTGTGTGTGGCTCACAAGGGTCGCCAGGAGAGTAATACAAGTACTGCCAGAGGGGTGACTTACCTTTTCTCCAGGGAGCACCAGCCGCAGTAGGGGTCCCGCGCCCCCAGGCAGGAGGAACAGTTGGTGTAGGAGGCGCAGCTCTCCACCTGGTACTTCGTCACCTGTGAACAAAGATAAAACAACCATTACACACAATTTATGAGCGCCCACCAAACACGGTCATTATCTTAATGTGGCATCAGGGACAAATACTTGTCACAAAAAAATGCACCCAAACATATTGAAGACATGTATAATACAAGTTACGCTAAACTACAACACTAGTTAATGGTTGTCGAGGCGAGAAACTTGCTCACTACCAATAACGTCCACCAACCATAACGTCAATACAACCCAATTACCCACAACGTTACCACTAGCCAAAACGTGAACCATTATGGCAGCCATAACTTCCAGCACCAGGACCCAACCATCGTAAACACCTCCCCCCCCACCTCCTGCAGGTGTCCAGCCACGGCCTCTGGTGGACGACTCGCGTCCAGGAAGCTTTGATGGCATCTCATGTGAGCCGAGAGATGCTGCTCGGCCCATGACTGGAGGACGAGAGGGTGGAGGTGGTGACGGCTCTGCTGGCCTATATCCGAGCGGTAGTTGTGTGCAGGTGACGAGGGTCGACCCCGTCGCTTGATGGAGGTGTTTATGTGACGGAGGTTCGCCAGCCTCGACATGGAAGTCGTAAAGGCACGGTAATGGGATAATGACTCAATTCGTGGTGACGCGCGGCCACATTAGTGTGCGCGAATGTCTCTGCGCGGAAAATAAATACCGAGGAGATGGTTGTATTTATACCTTATTACTGGTGTGTGAGGCCAGCAACGACGGCGGCGGCCACCACCGTAACATCCTCACCCTCGGTAATGACTCCCGCCGACTCTTACGATCGAAAAAGGCAGAGAAATGAGAAATAACAAGAAATGTGTTGGTGTGAAGGCGGAGGAAAACTTTGGGATCAGTAAGGTGAAGGCCGGAAACCACAAGGGCGCAGCACCGGCCGGAGGATGAGTCACCCCAGTGAAACTACAGCCAGTGGCCGCACCACCGCCGCCAAACCGCAGCCACAACAACTAACGCCGCATACACCGCAGTTGAGCACCTCAGGTCACAACTCCCACCTACTACCACCCACGCTAATGACCTAATGACTCAATCACCACACTCCCACAACCCACTTCCTCTACCCTACACTCTCCCACGCCTTGTCTAGCTTCATAAACACTCCCATTCATCACTCAACACACAAAATTAATAAATGCACGGCACCTGGGTACACCTGTAATTATTGTAAATAAATCATAATTAAAATAATATCCAGGAACATAACATTTACAAAAAAAAAACTTGATATAATAGATTCTAACATCACCTTTGTGTAATTGGCACGTCTAAAACACATTACAAACGAAGCAACAGGACCGTACTCACTCACTCACTCAGGGTATCACCTCCCATAAACCGTGGGAAGTGAACGCTGGAAACACCCCCTCCCCCCCCTCTGGTTTTAAGGATCCAGTGTCGGGGCACAAGTCTGGTCATGAGGTCGTGGTAACCAGAGAGGAACACAGGTACTCCCATGACAATTACCACCTGGTCGGGGGACACTACCACAGAAGGAAAGAAAGAGAGAGAGAGAGAGAGAGAGAGAGAGAGAGAGTAAAGTGACGTGAAGAAAAAAATAATCATACCAACAAAGACCTCAAATCCCACCATGTTTTTTTTTTCTCTCTGGGACAAACAGCAAGAAGCAACGAGACAATGTTACGAACGCTTACACTCTGATCTTGACACACACTCACCCATAAAGAAAACGGAAGACAACAGGACATTTGGACACCTAAAAGCATTAACTCGACGTAAAAAAACAAAATCGTAACACAGTTTTCAGTTTTTGTCGTAATCTTGTTGATGTGAGAGAGAGAGAGAGACAGACAGACAGACAGACAGACACACACACACACACACTAGCCCTCCAATGTGTACGTACGTTATTAGCAGTAATTACTATAAAGTGGAGTACAGTTATAAATAAATTCAACTCCGTAATTAGTCACATTGGGTGGTCTAGAAAACACAGTATCTAGGCCATGACGTCAGATATGTTAAGATGCTCGAACAATGCTAAGAAAAATATTCACTTTTCACCAACACAAAAATAAATCTAATTCACTTGTTTAACACCTAACCTAACCTAAAATTACTCCCCATAAATAACATCTAACTAATTATATATACATTTTATGTTAGACGGGTAATTAATTAAACACGCAACTAATTATGACGTCATTCCCCTGTGTGTTAATAGTAATTACTGAGGTATAGGGAGTGAGTTTTATTTGTTAAGATATATTAAAAGTTATTTGAGTGAGGTGATGTTTTTGTTGTTATTATTATTATTATTATTATTATTATTATTATTATTATTATTATTATTATTATTATTATTATTATGGTTAACAGTAGACCTTACACCACAGCCCAGCACACGACTACAACAATGAAGGAAGCGCACTCGGCCCTGAACTGCGCACTTAATAACAAGCGCAGGGAGCAACACGGGATATGAGGAGGCCGGGTGATGAAGACGTCAGGGAGGGAACAGTGGGGGGGGAGGGGGGCTCATTACCATACACCTGTCGTCACCGTCATGACCTCTCGACCTTGCAAGAAGCACAAGTGGTGAAGCCTTCGTTTCGCTCCACCGCCGCTGCTTCACCACCACACCACAGCCAACACTACCGCCAACACCACAACCACCACATCACTGAGGAGTATTTCTAAATGCTCACTGGTATATAAAGATTCTATCCAAGGCATAAAATTGGTTCATTTCCTCACATCAATTTATTATTTTCTTCACATACATACATACATACATACATACATACATACATACATACATACATACATACATTTTCCTAGCTAGAAATGGTCCAGTAAGATTTGTTCTGTGAATGGATGTACCACCGCAAAAAAAAAACACTAATAACTGAAAGACACAAGCAACAGTGTGGTGAACAAGAAGTAGTCTGAGTGTGTGGCCAGATAATGATATTTCATTCAGAGAAGTCATTTTGGATTAACCCATTCACCCCACCCCCCTTTGGTACTCCCAGCCACCGACTGTCATTCTTACTGTCACACCTGGCAATTATTTCTCATTATTTAATCCATCGCAGTGTGACAGGGCCTTATTAACCTCCAGCCAGAGGAAGAAGAACCTAATTCAGTCCAGATGAGATACCAAACCCGTAGTAATATATCAACCAATGTGCCCTTGGCTCATTCCCTCTCCGCCACACACACACACACACACACAGAGGCTCGCCTTCACCCCCGAGAGCCCTACACCCCTTCAGCACAGGCACCCCCCGCTGGGATGTCATGTCACCCAGTAAACGGCGCCTCCTTCCTTCCCTTCTTCTCCTCCTCCAGTTAAGTTTCTCAGGGTGTACGGGAGCCCGCCTGTTGGGAGCTAAGGTTAAAAATCACTTAGGGGATCATTATCATACCACCCCGCGGCTATGGAAGCGCCCCGGGATGATGGTGGAGGCCCTCGACCACCCTCTCTTCACAACACCCCGCCATACAACTTGCCCCACACACACACACACACACACACACACAGTTTCCCAAGGGGGAGTCTTGAGGGCGGCATCAGCACTCCTCCTCAGCAGCAGCATCATCGAGGACGACCCCCTTCACTCCGAGTCACTCCACGATACACGTTATTACGACTCATTTCTCCCACACATGACAAACTCCTGCGGACATGTCGGGTATAGGGACGCTGAGGGTGGGAAGCTAATACTAACTTAATAGCTTGAGAGGGGAGGAGGGGGAGGGGGAAGAGAGAGGAGGAGGAAGATGAGGAGACAGGATGAGTGGAGAAGGCGGGAGGATAGATGGCGGGAAGAGAAGAGGAGACAGAAATAGAGGAGAAGGAGGAGGATGAAAATGGGAAGCGGGAAGAGATGATGAAGAATTGACAGAAAAAGAGGAGGATGAAGATGAAGAGGCGGCGGGAAGGCCAAATATGGAGCCTCGCTGGCATGTATACCTGATGTAGCTACAGGGAATGGTATCAGAGTCTGACAAGGAACCTACCAGCGTCGACAACCTACCAGCGTCGACAACCTACCAGCCTCGACAACCTACTGGGGTCGATAACCTACCAGCGTCGTCAAACTACCAGCGTCGACAACCTACCAGCGTCGACAACCTACCAGCCTCGACAACCTACTCGGGGTCGATAACCTACCAGCGTCGACAACCTACCAGCCTCGATAACCTACCGCATCGACAACCTACCAGCGTCGACAACCTACCAGCGTCGACAACCTACCTACCAGCGTCGACAACTACCAGTCGACAACCTACCAGCCTCGACAACCTACTGGGGTCGATAACCTACCAGCGTCGTCAGACTACCAGCATCGACAACCTACCAGCGTCGACAACCTACCAGCGTCGACAACCTACCAGCGTCGACAACCTACCAGCCTCGACAACCTACTGGGGTCGATAACCTACCAGCGTCGTCAAACTACCAGCGTCGACAACCTACCAGCTCGATAACCTACCGGCATCGACAACCTACCAGCGTCGACAACCTACCAGGGTCGACAACCTACCAGCGTCGACAACCTACCAGCGTCGACAACCTACCAGCGTCGACAACCTACCAGCGTCGACAACCTACCAGGGTCGACAACCTACCAGCGTCGACAACCTACCAGCGTCAACAACCTGACAGTGGCCGAGCATCTGAGTTACGAAGAGAAAGCGTGCACAAAAAGATGGCAAAATGTTTTTAATTGATTTTGGTGAGACGGGTAAAACTTTGCGAAGCTGTAAATGTACACACGATGTCAAACGTACACGGGGTCAGACGTACACGGTGTCAGACGTACACGGGGTCAGACGTACACGGGGTCAGACGAACACGGGGTTAGAAAAATTGAGTATATGAACCATCAAACTGTATAGACTTTTAGGACAATATATTGGTGTTATCCTCGAAAACCAGAGGAAGAAATAATGCTGTGTTTCGTGGAGGAGGGAGAGGGGTGAGGAGGGGGAGGAAGAGAAGGGAGGACGATGGAGAGAGGGAGGGAAAAGGAGATGGAGAGGAGAGGAGAGGGGGGAGAGGATGGACAAGTTACGAGCAGCCGGGGACTATGTTGTGTAACCAGCTCACCTGATGACCTTACGCTTGTTACCACCACAGGTCTAACACGGTGTATACTTTATACGTCCAACCTATCATCCAAAATTATTCCTAAATGCATTAAAGTATAGAGTGAATACTGTACGAAGATATACACCTGTCTTAATCCCTATTTTTCAGACATGATTTATGATGTAATATGACAACTTAATATCACTTAAATTTCTGGCTAGTGTATTATCTGAGGAGCTAACATTACGTCCTATGGCTCCTACAGCAAGCATCCCCACAAGACGCAATATATGAACCTCCTTATACTATACTTACGTCAGCCACCGGAATGCTGCCATCTATACTAATGCCACAATGGATTTCCTTATCTTTAAATTCCAATTCGAGTTAATATGACACGACAGACTATACACTGCTACAAGTCCAGGGAACAACATAGATACTAATCCATCCAGTCTCGACGTGATGCAACGTAGGATCTATTTTCTTGCTCCGTCTGGCTCATGTTTATGCGGACTATCTGATATAAATTCACGATGGGTGTTGCAGATAGAAATTACAGCATTCACAGAGGGGCCAGGAAGCACAAGTGAGTTTTTATGAGGCTGGTGGGAGTTTCAACATATGACAGAGACGGCAGAAAGCGAGTGGATAAGTGTAGGGTAGAGCATGGAAGTGGGCGTGGGGTTGGGTTACACTTGATTGAATTCGTCAGAAACATACGTGAAAAACCCCTCGTCTCTTGCTGCATACCCTCACACCTATCTAGCTACCTACCTACCTCCGACACTGTGTACTGACGCGGCTGCTCAACTCTCCAGCAAGCAAGTACTTTCTCTCTCTTTCTCTCTCTTCTTTCTCTTTCCTGCATACTGCCCAAAACAGTCACTTTAATCCCGATATTAAAGGTGCAGCTCACAAGGAGACAAGATCTTTACTACACTACAGGCACCTTCAGGAGGCCACCAGTACAAGGGGACATCCTAAGGCAGCCTTGCTAAGATGGATGCTAGTGATGGGGAGGACCAAGTGGTACTGACACTAGTGATGAAATGGGTCTACTTGATGACATCTGTGGGGAGGGGTTCTAGTAATATGGGACACAACATAAAGGGGTTCTAACACTCGTGGACTCAACATAAAGGGGTTCTAAAACTCGTGGACTCAACATAAAGGGGTCCTAACACTCGTGGACTCAACATAAAGGGGTTCTAACACTCGTGGACTCAACATAAAGGGGTCCTAACACTCGTGGGCTTAACATAAAAGGGTTCTAACACTCGTGGACTCAACATAAAGGGGTTCTAACACTCGTGGACTCAACATAAAGGGGTTCTAACACTCGTGGGCTTAACATAAAAGGGTTCTAACACTCGAGGGTTGAACACATGACCTTCAATAGATTGAGGGTAGTAGTGGAGGAGGAGCAGGTTGAGGAGCAAGGGGGGGGGGGTAGGATGACGGGGGGCCAGGTTAGGAGTGGTGGGAGCCTGAAGTCCTGCCCAGCACTCCATCACGCCGCTCCGTGACTGACACCCCGATAACAATGTTTGTATATTACATGGGTCAGGCGCATGGATAATGGTCCCGCCGTCCACACGTCCCTCAAATTGCGGGCTCACCTTCCAAAGCACAACTCACACAGCCTCTTAGTGGGCAATTGAACCTCTCCAACAAGGTCATGCATCTTTCCACATAAAACTGAGCTTGTGGAAACAAAATCGATGTTGGATTAATAGTCGGAGCAGGCGAGGCTGAGGTCTGGTCACGGAGGCGAGCAGGACGTCCTCTGTTTGGTCTCGGTCAAGTCAGGGATGTAGGGTCGCATCTCTCCTAACGGTCATGTATCGAGCTGGTTGGTTACAGGACAAGAGAGTAACACACAGTACCACTACCCCCAGCTCAGTTACCAGCCGTGTGGTGGCCTGTGGGGAACCTGAGAGCTGTGTTCTGATCAGAGATGGAAGTATGCAATGGTGGGGTAGGTGTGTGTCTCGCAGGCATGCAAACATTCAATTACGCCTCGTCCGTCGCCTTGGTTACAGAGGCCCGCCAGACCCAGTGATGCTTCGCCAGAGTATCCCACCGTCCCCACCCCAGCCACAGTCCACAGGATACCCCCACAATCCCCAGTTACAGGTCAAGATCACAGTTACAGGTCAGTGGCACAGTTACAGGTCAGTTACAGGTCAGAGTCACAGTTACAGGTCAAGATCGCAGTTACAGGTCAGAGTGCAGGTCCTGTAAGGGGTTCAGGAGTAACAGGACTGACCCAGGGATGTTTTAACAGAGACCAAAGAGCAATTCAAGAGGTTGGTGGATCAAAGGGTTGGCGGCCTATGTCCTGTATTTAATTAAACAAACACGACAAACTACGGCGACTCTGGGTGATGATTAAACGACCACTGAAGCTCGGATCACCAGAAGAATCTCCACCCCCAGCTTATTCCACCTAAAGATTAACCATCCTAACGTAATTTCGGGGATTGACGACATTCACTCAGAAGATGCACTCACACACACTACACCCACACTCCTACACTATACACTCACACCCACACTATACACTCACACTATACACTCACCCTACTGTACACACTAACACCCCACCAAATACACACACTCATGGACACATTTATACTCAACAAAACGCCCTCCTGCCAGAGCCGCGACGCCCAACCGGCCAAGCGCTGACGTGAATTAAGGGTCATTATTTGCAAATGCAGTGCAGGAGTTGTGATTAGCGTGCATAATTGCGGTATCGGGGAGCCCTTTGTGACCGTGCTAATTGGTGTAGATAAAGGAGCCAAGAGCGCCTCTCAGCCACCACGCCACAACGCCCCTGCCACAACCTCCCTTGTCGCCCACCCCTGCCATCAACACACACCGGCCCCCCCTACCAGCGCCTGTTACAACCACCTACCATGCACCTACTTCCTTTACCACCATAGTCACCACCACTACTACTACTACCACCACCATCGTCATCACCACCACCACCGCCTTCGTCAGCCTCCTCCAGGGGCTCTTTTATTCATGAGAGGCATATTAAAAACACCTCAGAGTCTCAACTGCATGCTAATTTGCCTATTAAGGGGATTACGGTCTATTGTTCTTTTCTTGGTGGGAGAGAAGCTGAGGCCAGAAACCAACCACAATACAGCAGGACCATGGAGTGGGCGGTGGGTGGGAGGCGCAGGGAAATGGGTGGAGGAGGAGTGGGAGATGAGGGGTAATGGGAGGGTAGTGGAGATAGCGGATGGAAGGCATAGAAGTAAGGGGAAAAGGAGAGGAGATGTAAGAATAAGGGGAAGAGAAGGGAAAGGGATGGAAGGTAGGAGTGAGTGGGAGAGGGAGGGAGGGAGGGAGGGAGGGAGGAGGAGGTAGAGGCCACCCATGTTGTACCTGCAGGATAAAGTTACCTGAAGCAACACGTAATACTCACCTTCACACAGGGGCGTTCATGTTACCTCCATCGTCATTAACACACACGTGATCTAGGATACCTGACGAGCCTCCAGCGTTTACCCCAGGCAGTGACACCTTCCAACCACTACCTCCTAACACAATATCCTTAATAACTATCATCTACCGGATCTACTTCTACATACAGGTACTATAACAAACGCTAATCTGATCTATTTTCAGAGTAACCATTTAAGTCAATAATTACTCAAATTCATCTTAATTGACCCTAACCTGGCAATTCTCCCATCAGTAATTACTTATTCTATTTTATGTCCATACAATCCATATTTAATTAACTCGAACGATGTGTAATTAATTTTCCCCCATCAACCTCACCTCAGCCACAACTAACTCATGACAGAGACGAGATTTAACACTTCAATGAATTTATGAAATACTTTATAAAGAACATACACAAATCAGCCCTCACACAACCTAACTCACCTCACCTCACCTGCCCCCAACCATACGAATCAATAACCATTATTTATGGACTTATCAGACAACAAAGGTTAACACCGACTCTACTAAGAATACTGTGCACCCTACCTATTAAACCACAACAACCACCATCAACCTCTAGCAACCATTAAGGCTCACCCCCTCCCCCCCCCCAACAACCACAAGTCACTACCACCACCACAAAGCAACACTAAGCAGAGAGCAACAAGTCGAGGTGAGGCAGGTTCCGGGCCATGAGAACAATGGCCTCCCTCCCCCCCCCCTCCATCCCCATCAGCCGGTCCCAGTAAACATCAGCGGGGACCTCATAAAGTATGTCCTCGGTAGCTACTTGCAAGGCAACACCTTACCTCTTACATCACTCCACTGATGTAGCTTTTTTCTTCTTCTTCACCGCTGGCGATGTTCTCAAACGGTGCAGAGGAACTGAATGCTTTCGCCACAAATCTTATTGACACGAGCAGGTCAATTGGAGGCCCTCATAAATTTCACCTAACAGCTCTCGCTCATCACCTGTGGATCTCTCGTACCAGGATATGTGACCTCCAGCCCACGACCCGGAACCCCACGACTATTCGCTCTTGTTTCACTTTCTGCCACTCGTCTACATCACCCACCCCAGGCATCGATCAGTGGCACTCTCTGGCACCCGACACAAACCGCGGTAGAAGTGGTGGCAGCAACAAGCAAGGGGATAACAGTACCCGTCTCAACAGAGGTGGTGCTGCGGGAAGCCTGCTGGCGCTGCAGCAGACACAAATATACAGGCGAGGGTGGCGATGAGGTGTCTGTGGGGCTTTACAGCTCGTCCCTGAGCAATTATGAAGACGCCACAAGTACTGAGGGAGGAACACACGGCGGCAGCTGCGGCATCATTTGCCTTTACAGATTGGTGTTGACGTGCCAGTAATTGGTGTCGACCGAGTTAAGATGGTGAGGCAAAATAACTCCCTCGGCGCTAACAGCGTCCTGTCTCTACTGACGACGATAATGTCTTGTGGGCTAATTTGTGAACAACATCCATTTACAAATTTGGTCAGCGAGCGTAGCTACTGACCTAAAACAACCGTAATTGTTGGTGACACAAACCAGACAGGGTATACCGGGTACCCAGCTCCCTGTGCCCCTATCAGTGCCCTACACTTTAACACCCCCCACCCCCACCAACACCGCCACTACTCTCACCACCAACCTAACCACTGGCCGGAACAACAGTAAAATCAACATGAGCAGCAGCAGTAACAAGTGACGGCAGCGGTTGTGTCAACGTTGAGTCTTGCCTCATCTCGTCAACACTACACACTACACCTTCATGGCGCTGGTTTGTTTTATCTGTTTTACTGGCAGCTGTCGGGGCGGGGCAACACTTATGGAGGGGAGGAAGCTTCCCCAGATCCAGAGGGAAGGGAGGAGGAGGAGGAGGAGGTAGAAGATAGGAGGAGGAGGAGGAGTGATGGTGGAGTGTTTAGATGGAGTTAGGATAAAGAGATAAGCATCAGGATATCTATGATGGTGGACGTGTTGGACAACCTCCCCTGAAGCTACACTAGTCTATGATGTATTTGTGTGTGTGTGTGTGTGTGTTTTCGATTTCTTCAATCTTCCTCTCCTCCATCTTCCTTCCATCGATTCCTTCTATCTTACCACCATCATCTGTTCTTTTACCTCCCCTAGAACACCTCCTTTCCGATTATCCTTCTACTTATAGGCATCTCTCTCTCTCTCTCTCTCTCTCTCTCTCTCTCTCTCTCTCTCCTCCTCATTTTCCCTCGTCCCTCTTCTTTCACCCCTCTTTCTCCCCCTCCCTTCGCTTTGTACACCTCACATTTCCCTACCACCACCCCCTGTGTTCCCCGCCTCCCCCCCCACACACCTTTTAGGAAACACGATACCCGGACAGTTTGTGTTTTGCTCTCTACCAGGTTTGTTTTGGTCAGGTCGTGTTGGTTCACCTACTTTGCTCAGCCTTTTCAAATCTTCTACAAAGGAACAACATTTCTCAGGCAGCTGATGACGGCGGGCAACTAACGACCACCACTATAATATTAAACCCTGGATTATAACGTTAAGAATCAGCCTGTTCTAATATTTACTGTCATCCTGCTGTTAATATGGAAACAAAAATACGACTGTTTGATTGAATGAGGTCTAGTTTAACGCGTGTGGCCGAGAAATCCATTTTTATTTTTTTTTATTTATGTTTTTTTTTGTAAGATAGATGGGCTTATGCAGTGTGTGTGTGTTTGTGTGTGTGTGTGTGTGTGTGTGTGTGTGTGTTATCCATAAACTGTTGTACTGTAGTGTAATGGCACCATAACAGAAGGGAGACACCCGAGCCAAGTGTGAGGGCGTCCCCGTCGTCCCCTGCTGTCACAACTCTCCGCCCCCACTAACCAAGAGGCGGGCGACACACACACACGAATGAGCCCTGGCAGTGCTCATGTGACCATAGGCCTACACACTCATTTTTCTTCCCTCCTTCCTTCCTTGCCTTTACTAATTTGCTCTTCTCCCTCATTTCCTTATACTCCCCCTGCTCCTACCTCCCTTATACATCTCCCTCACCTGCCATTTATACTCCACTCTTACTTCACCTCATCCATACACACCTCTCTTCCCTTACCTGCCCCATACACCCTGTTTGTCTCTCTGTCTGTCTAAAACCAAAGGCAAACCTATACTCTCCACCAAAGCTGCATAAAACCATGACTCCCTGACCACAGCTTATCCCATCCCCAGTCTTAAAGCACCGTCAGCATCAATCCCTCACTAGCGCTCTATCTAACAAGTATTCTTCACATCTGTTTCTGGTAACGTAACTTCTGTGCCTCGGTAAATCTGCTGTTTTACGGAGAGGGAGGTTAGGTTAGTTGGAATTTACAGTAAATTTTTGGCACACTGTATGTTGTAGAGTGTGGCTAAGTTTGCGTTATGGAGGCTAAGTTTGCGTTGTGGAGGCCAAGTTTGCGCTGTACAGAATGGCAAAATTTGCGTTGTAGAGTGTGGCAAAGTTTGTGTTGTACAGTGTGGCACAGTTTGCATCGTGGTGAAGGGGAGCGGCTCGTTACGTTACAAATTTATCCGGGGATCGCGTGCGTCCCCCACCACTTGGCGTGACGCACAAGTGTTAAGAAATTGAGGTGAATTCTCCTCCTGCAATTACCTCACTTGGTTCAGCGCCACAATCATCATCAGATATTCACGCCGGCAGTAGTTAAAACACCGCCTCGCAGGGAGTATTACAGGCTAGGGGTGATGAGCCTTATATATCTTCTTTAATCTGTCTTTTGGCTAATTCCACCGTCATTAGTGTCACCCATGACCCCCGGGCCTTAATAGAGTCATCCGTGCCAGCCTTGGGGAAAGTGCCATTACGAGATCTTCACTTATATTACCGCTCCCAAAGGACAGTGCCATTCACTTATGACAGTGTCATAGTGCCAAGCGGGAGCAAATAATGACATTCCAGAAGACAATAGTGCCATCCCAAAGCCAACAATGCCATCTTAAATTGAATAGTAACATTGCAGTGTCAACAAAGTGCCATTCAAGTCCTCGTGAAGGTTAACACTGTAATAAAAAATAGTTAATGTTGTCTTTAAGGCTGCAGTGGGTCCATCACCCCAGAACGAACGCCACTTCCCTAACAGCGCCACCAAGGTCATCTTTGACCTACTGGAACTAGAATATAATCCAAGCCTTTGACCTTTTAAACCGTCGGTACTATTCTTAGGAAGTTATAATACCACTGTGGTGCCAGTCCTGGGTTCCTCTAGGTCCTACAGCGGTCTAAGTGTACCGTCCGTCCCAGTGTCACCGACTCACCAACCTAACCGAAGAGCTACGACGTGAAAGGGGCGTGGCTTGCCAGGTCATTTGTGATGGTGGGCGTGGGGTGAAGTGGTCGTTTCGACGACAAGGCAGTAATGAACGACCCCTCGGTATATTTATGCCCTCCATAATCTTCCTCCTCCCCAGGTTGTGGAGACTCCCCTCACCACACCACCAGTCAACCCGCCCTGCTTCCACATTTCCAATACCACACCCGTCAGCGGTTAGCTCCCCTCGGCGGTACTCTCTTTACCACCAGTAGTGATTGCCTCTCCCCGTCTATCATCTCACCACTGTCTGTCACTGTCTCCTCCGTCCAACTTTACTACAACTTACCATCTCCGCCGACAACCACGGAGCCACTTGCTCACTGGAACGAGACGATTTCAGGTAAAAAACTGGATGAGGAGCTTCCTGTTGCCCTGTACTGAGGGTGTTCAGCGGGAGAGGTGCGCCCCCTGACGGAGATGTAAATATTTGGACAACTGTGCACAGAAAAGGATTTCCTCCTTCACATTTTAACATCCATAAAACCTCACTGAGACGAGTCCAGATCCCAGCCACTATACTGGTCTGTTTTAAGATTTTCAATAAAATCATCTATTGAGGGCGTCGTCGTGTTTAACTAAAAATATTATCTTTAATTAATGTACAACTCTAAAAGCAGGTTTTGATGAGATCAGGAGAGGCGGTTGAGGGAAGGATACGCCAGGTGACGTGGGTGGTGGTGCTGAGGTGTGAAAGGTGGGAGAGAGGCGACACTTGGTGTGTGAACCCCTGCACCGACAGGTGGCTCCAAGACGGATTATATGACAAACTTCCGGTCATCGATATATTCTCCCCTCCTTCCCACCACCACGTTTACCTCGTCATACACACATCTCTACTATGGCCTATACCTACATGTACCCAACATTTACGTCATTCTAATAAGATTCATCTGCAAATTCTTCATTCTTAACAACATATAATCAAAACCAGGAAGGTTATGCTAAAATATCAGGACAATTGTAGCTTTGGTTATAAAACGGTATTATAGTACACCCTTGTAGTGACATTATCACACAACTGATCAACCTTTATCTACACACCTCGAGGACCTACCCATACCTTCCTATACCTAATACCCACCCTACACTTACCTCCTCACAGGTAAGACCAACTGATCTGCCTTTACCCTAAACCCCCACACCAGGAGGATCCACCCACACCTACCCTACACTTACCCACACACCTGTAGGACCCCGCCTCCTTCACCCTACACTTACCCTGGTAAATAACACACATCGTAGCTCCAGCCTTCACACCACCAAGACCACATCAATTTGTGTCCACGATGCCTGTAATAAGACCACCTGGGTAACAACTACACGCGTGGCGGAAAACAAGGCGTAGAGGCATATTGACTGACAGACATGACTATTGTCCTTCTCTAAAATGGCTTCACCGAGGATGGAGCGAACCGTGAATTTGTACAAGTGGTCGTCTGCACTCCCTCACACCACCTAGTAATGAAGCACCACTCACGCACACAGACACACAAAAATCCTTCAAGCTTGTAGGTCCCCTCAAAATAACCTTCCACCTACATCCTACCAAGGTAAGGTTTGTCCTCTCTACAAACTGTCACCACCACCACCAGGAGTGTGAGGGAGGGCGAGACAGTACCTAGGTGAGGAGGCCTCGTTTAATGGTTTGATGGCCGTCTTCTACAAACACAATTAGAGAGGTGGGCCTGCGGGCGGGCGGTGGAGGAGGCGGGGCGATATTACTAGTGGGGGAGGAAGGAAGGAAGGACACAAGAAGGGAGAGGGGGGAAAGGAGAGGGAGGAAGGAGGGGGGCAAGACGAAGAGGGGAGGAAGAAGGAAGGAGGAGGAGGGGAGGGAGGAGGAAGAAGGAAGGGAGGAAGGGAGGAAGGAAGAAAGGGAGAAGGGGATTAGGAAGGGAGAAAGGGAATAGGAAGAAGAGGAAGGGAAGAATGGAGGAAGAAGAAGTTGTCGTCGAAGGTGGTGAGGGTGTGTCAAAGGGCAAGGGAGTCAACAGGTTAGTTAGCCTCCCTCGTCGCCTCCCACCACCACCAATACTAAAATCTCATCTCCCAGCGACGCCCTGGAGGATATTACAACCATCTAACTATAATTTAATTTGCCTGCAATATTTTAGCGTAACCATTACACCGTGCGTTAAGGGATGTGTATATCCTACCTGTCCTTTTATGGCACTGTATCGCATTATCTCCCAGGATCAAACAAGCAGAGTCTGGAAGCGTATAATCTACTCGGTAAATAATAATCCGCCTGATTTATATGATGGGTGAACAAACCACTGTGGAAACTAGTAATCTGACGAGTCTGGCTGGCCGATCACGGTGTAGTGTGTGTGTGTGTGTGTGTGTGTACCTGAGGGCGGCCAACTACACCCACCCTTCACAACACCTACATCCACCACCCTACAAGGCCTATCCACCCTCCACCTACACCCTGCTTCATAACTCTCTCTCTCTCCAGGAGTCGATCAGCTCCTTCAAACTCGAATATAATTTACATTAATTGAATTTATTATGCAAAATACGGAGCGATACTAACATGTTAACAAGTACTACACAGCGAGCTCCATAATGAACACAGCGGCGGTAGGTGGGTGTTCCTGTGTACCGTCTGTGTACCTGACAAGAACTTCTCAACCTCTCTCCTCCCTCCCCTTTTCGCACTCCTGGAACTACACCCTAACTCCTATCTACACCGACTGTATACCTCGCATCTACACCTACAGTTCCACACTCGATTCTATATCTATACTTAATAGCTCAAGTCCTACACACACCCAAAGTTACACCCTATACACTATATTATCTACACCCTACACCTATACCCGCTCACTCAGCTCAACTTGTTTCCACTCACACCGCAGAAGTAAACAACCGCCGCAAACGGAAACAACCGCCGCAAACGGAAACAACCGCCGCAAACGGAAACAGATGCCGCGCGACTTCTTTCCACTACCACCGCTGGAGACTGCCGCAGCTTGAGGGCCGCCGCAAGAAGGAACAAAACCTAGATAACCTGCGGGTCATGACGAACACAGCACTGATTTACTGCAGGCGTAATGGTCGGGGTAAAAATATTAACAGATGACGAGCTTCCGTTGGTAATGACTGGAGAGGAGAACTGGAGACCCGACACTGTTATTAACCTCCATCTATTTTCATTTGGGGTGGCTGGTGGCATGGGGAGGGGTAGGGGGACAGGGGGGTAGGGGGGAGAGAGGGGGTAGGGGGAGAGGGGTAGGGGGAGAGGGGGGAGAGGGGAGAGGGGGGAGAGGGGGTAGGGGGAGAGGGGGGAAGTGGGGAGGGGGGGAAGGGGGGGAGAGGGGGGGAAGTGGGGAGAGGGGGGGAAGGGGGGGGAGAGGGGGGGTGTAGGGGCAGAGGGGGTAGTAGGGGAGAGGGGGGTAGTAGGGGAGGGGGGTGGGGTAGCTGTGGAGAGAGAGAGAGAGAGAGAGAGAGAGAGAGAGAGAGAGAGAGAGAGAGAGAGAGAGACTTGGCCAAATCCTCACAAGTCCACAACCAAAGGGGTTGGTGAATGGTATAAACCCTTCGAGAATAACCAACACCAACAAATTATATCTACGTGACTTCCAACTCCTAATAAATGGTCGACCATAAGCCATGATCAGGTCTTGGCGAGGAAGGGAACCACGAAAAAAAAAATAAGTTACCCCAGCAGGAGGGATGACCGGAAGGTGGGAGGAAGGTGATAGGAAAATAAAAAACAAACTAAAGGAAGTGGACGCCGGTAATGTTGATAAAGGAGGAGGAAGAGAGAACCAGGTGATGATGCAGAGGGATGCTGGGATTAAAGAGAGAGAGAGAGAGAGAGAGAGAGAGAGGATGGTTACTGTAGTGGGTCGAAGATAATAGAGGCAGGTAATATGGAGGGAAGTAATGGGGAGGGAAGCAATAGGGAGGGAAGTAAACGGGCAGGAAGTGAAAGGGAGGGAAGTAATAGGGAGGGAAGTAATAGGGAGGGAAGTAATAGGGAGGGAAGTAATCGAGAAGAAGATAATAGAGAGGGAGAGGTAGGGTGGTATGTTGGAGGGCGTCTCGTGTTGACTCAAGAATTAGCAGCAGAGTCCAGCCAGAGGCACTTAACTGGCTTGGTTGGTGGTCCATCCATCACGCGCGACATGCACTCACTGCCTCTCCGCTAGAATACCTTAATAAAAACTGCCTCTTTCCTAAAATACCTCAAAATAAACTAACTGTACTTCAATAACCTCAAACATTAACTGTCCCTCCGTTACAAAAAAAAAAAAAAATGCCTTGGACGCGGGATGGTGGATTACGGTATATACAACTTCTTTATACACCCGGCGGTAAACAGTGTGTATACGGGGCCGGTAAATACAAGAAACAACACCTACGTTGACTTAATGGCTTCTTGGGGAATTTAGTACGTGTTTCACTATAGATTTTTTATGACGCCTCACAGAATAATAATTAAAAAAAAAAAAAAAAAAAAAAAACACGGATATCAGCTAAGAAGCGTCACCCCAGAACTTGACAGGATGACTCTTCTTCAGGTAAACACTATAGGATAGGTAAGCTGATTTTAATTGTGGTTGGGGTGATGATTCTTCAGGTGATCCCCCCCCCCCCAAAAAAAAAATTATCTCAAACAGTTGATTGTTTATAAAGTGACAAAACAACAATAAACAATATAGTACTTTATGTTTTTGTAATTTATATAAACCTTTTGTATAGTGACGAATGGGAATGAAAGAGTGGTGGGGCAAGTGGGTGATGGGGCAAGTTAGGTAATGGGGGCTGGTAGGTAGGAGGTGTGGTGGCAGGTAGGTGGTGTGGTGGCAGGTTTGGCCATGTTAGTGAGGGGCTGTTAAACACAAGGGACCGAGAGGGCGCTAACTGCAAACAATTACTTCTTTTGGTGCGCGACTCCTCCCTCCCCTACACACACACCCTAAAGACACAAACAGAGAGAGAGAGAGAGAGAGAGAGAGAGAGAGAGACTCGAAAACCCACTTTAGTAAGACATTATTATCATTACCGTAGACCCAAGTCAATCCAGACTCGCTCACAGCCTACACCTTGTGATATGGGTGAAGCCTATGTCATAACTGCGGTGGTTTGGGGAAGACGAATTACAATGTTTGGGGTACATATATACTCCGTGGATGTAAGGGTTCCAACTATCGATCATTAGTGAAACTGAAACACTGCTGACTCTGGCTGGAATAAATCTTTACATGTAAAATATTTTTATGGCCATAACGGACTGTTCATGGGAGGGAAGATAGGTAGACTCCAGGTATGATCCACTTATATAGAGGCGACACCTGTACCCTCACCACGAGATGAAGTTTAATGTCTCCAGAAGGAAATGTCATTACTAGAGTCAGAATGATCACAACCTGAGGTGAGGCAACAAGGAAAAACAACAATAATCAAGAATTAGACAAGACACGGCGACAGAGGAGCCTAGATGCAGTGACAAAGTCAAGAGCGAATTTACGAGGAGATTAAACCCCGTGAGCTGCCAGGATCTATGCTCTGAAGGTAATAATTTACCCAGAGGCTGAGTCATGGACTTAGACTTTCCCACACCTTGTAAAGATCTTTGTCTCGAAATCCCCGTGGGTGACGTCAACGAATTTTTCACTTAGTGTTCTTGAAGCTGAACAAGCGTAGATGGTAATTATATAATTGTATATTCCCAAAAGAAAATGATTTCAAGTCACTCCTCCGTCGTGTTCCTCTTATTAATATAATATCTCGGTAATGCATTAATTATACTATTTTTCGTGAGACAAGACCCAGTGGCCGGCAAGACATATGGCTCAATGGTAATCCTCCGACCCATGTCACACGCCGGATAGTGGAGAATTTTTTACCTAACATTCTTTGACACTGACACACACACACGCGCACACACACGCGCACACACACACACACGGGCGTCAGTGAGGTAATCTCCCCACGAAGCTATTAGGGGACTGAGAGGTAGTCCTGATAAGAGACTAGGAACGAGGGGAGACACCAACATCCATCACACAGTCGTCAGCGTGAGGCGGAGGTGTGGTCAGGCCGTCAAGGGGGAGTGTACAAAAACCTCCTGACGAAGGGTGAGGTTGGCGAGCGTCCTGCATACATTACCCGGCAAGATAGATACCTCGATGGTCTCCTTCATTACCAAAATTGAGTTGCCACCATTATAGCTGCAATTTAGTCCTTCGTAATGTTTATCACCAATCAATACTTAATTTTCAATCTAAAGGTAATTGCCATCTTGGTAATCGGCTGCCTATTAAACCACGCTCCTTAGTTGATTAAAACTCTCCCGATCATTTCAGTGAAGATTGTTCCTCAGGGAGACCCGCCGCCGCCAGGAACAAAAACAAATATAGAGGTACGAGACCTTTCCATCATTTACCTTGTATATGACCTCCCTAGTCCTCTCCTCCAATACAAGTGTACGATTCACGTGAAGATTAGGCACCCCGGCCCACCTTACATGAATATTAACCACCTTAACGCTAATCTTTTGGTGAAATAAATTGGGGTGCTTAAATTTTACGCCACCCCAATTTCCCACTTGAATTCAACACTAGACCCGAAACATCAGCGCCAAACTTAATATAAAAAAGATGGTGCACACACGACATATACAGTACTGCATTACGGGTATCCTGCCATATTACGGGTATCCTGCCATATTACGGGTATCCTGCCATAGAGGTGGAGTGACGACTACGCAGGCGACGACGACAGGGTTCATCACCCCAGCGACGGTGGTGATGGTGATTGGTGCCGGCCAATAAGCACAAGGCATCAACGTTGCACATCACTGCAGATCAACCAATCAAGATGAAGGCGGTGAGGAGGGTGGGTAGGTGAGGAAGGAGGGAAAGGTGATGAAGGAGGGGAGGGGAGGTGGGAGGGAGAAATGAAGAGGGAGGGGAGTTGAAAAGGGAGGGGAAGTGAGGAGGGAGGGGAGGTGAAGAAGAAGAAAGAGGTGAGGAAGGAGGGAAGATGTTTTACAAGACCGCCACCTTCTCTCTGCCTCTCACCCCATCTCAACCTTGCACTATATTGATTTTTCACACACACACAAACTACACTTTTAATCAGGTTCCAGAAACAGGAATAAACAATTGAATGTTAAGAATATAACAAGTCTTCACCTCAGCTCGAAAAAGGTGAAACTAATCAGTGTCTCCGGCAGGTTAAGAGAGGCGTTGTACTAGTCACAACCTGGTCCACAGCCACGTGACTCTCACTCCTACACCCACGTAATGGGGCCACCTACCTATTACGACCACCTTGACATACAATTTAAAGTGCTGTACAACTTTGTTTTTAAATGAACAAATAAAAATGGCACTACACTTGACCAATTATATCCCCACCATCAAAGACAGTGTCAACGAAAGCTCCGCCGTGATTGACAGTGATTAGTGTATCAACAGTCCACTACATTGCGTAAGGTTGACAAGTAAAAGGACGAGGGTGACGTGCACACCACATACATCCTTCAGGAGAGGGAAAAAAACAGGTGAAGGTGGTGATTGGCAGCGTGTGCAGTCAATCAGCGGAGTGAGACCGACACCTCCGTCTTGTGAGGAAGAAGAAAAGTGCTGAGAGAAGACCTGAGTAATTAGCACCAGCCACTGACACACCTGACGAACCTGTGCACAACCTACCCCAATTTCTTAACTTATTTCTTTATAATGTTGTGAGTTGCAACACGTCATAAAACAGCGATTGGTAAACATAAAACAAATATATTTCCTTAAAACACACTAAAAAGATAAAAACATACGTAGGATCTTTTTCCTTCTCAGCAACACACATAAGGATGTTCTTCAGTAGACAAAAGTATACTAATATGGCCGTAGATAATTTGACATAAGGAGGGCGTGGCGTAGCTAACAGAATCCCCCCTCCCTCCTCCCCCACACAACCTCTCCTTGCCCCCCTCCACACAATCCCTTTAACCCCCCCATCCCTCCCTCCCACTAACACACTCACCCCCTTCCTACCTCCCCTAGAAGGAAGAGTTATTCCAGGAACACAAATCACGGCGTAGTGGGAGAAAGGACGCTGGTGGCGGCGTGAAGAGGGGCGAGAGGGGACAAGGGGAGGGAAGCCCCTTCTTGTTCTTCACAATAAAGACATCACTAATAGGATTACGTCGACTAGATATTCCTACCCTTCCACCCACCCTATTCCACCTCCCCACCCTATTCCACCTCCTCCACCCTATTGCATCCCCCCCCAAAAAAAACACACACCCCAGCAGCAACACGCGCGAGAAGTCAAGGTAAATTGTCATCACGTGTTTTTCACATCTTTATAAACAAAAACAAAATACTCCTTTTTTTTTTCTTGTGACTTCAGGTGTAGGTCGCCCCTCATTACTCCATCACAGCCTCAGGTCAGTAGGTAAGTTTACCCTTTATTTCCTCGTAACTCGGGCCATCAAACAAGACTTGTGTGCAGTTTTACGGAGGGAGGGAGAGAGAGAGAGGGGAGGGGGAGAGGGGAGGAGGGAGAGAGGGAAGGAGGGAGAGAGGGAAGGGAGGGGGTTACTAGCTCCTCTTCTTCCCTCCCTCCTGCCGCTGCTGTTGAAGGTGTATCGCCAAGTTTATCTCTGCCGCCATAAGGTACAGACAATGGGGGTTGGAGGGAGTGTAACTTGTGGTCGGGCGGGCGAGGTGCCACTATACCCCTCCAGCTTTACGGGCGCCCGATGGCTTATCGGGACGCACAAGTGTCAGAGTCGCCCCCACCCCGTCGGATAAGTTCAGACTTGTTATCGCCGCCTGTCTCCCGCCGCCGACCAGTTCACCACCAGCCCGCATCTTTTTACCCGCCACGCGTCGCTAACTATAACATTTATTCGCCCTGACACTTAAATCAAAAGGAATGCAACTGTTGCTCCACCCTGAGAGTAATTGTGTTTTACCTGACGCTTCTCTCTTCTCTTTCAGAGAGAGAGAGAGAGAGAGAGAGAGAGAGAGATATGATGACCTGTGACGCCTCTTAACATTCCTGGTCGTATCTTCACCAACCCTCTTACCTGGTGTACTCTACCTGCCGCGGCGCCAAGTTTTGTTAAATACCTACTTCAGCCATCTAGAGACCTCCGCTGACATAAACACACCACTTAATCTACAAATACAATTCCCCAGGTAGGGCCACCACGCACTTACTTCCCTCATTCACCTGTCAAGGGGAACTGTGTAACAAATTGCCCTTCACTCCCGCAACACCTTTCACATTTTCTCCTGAGTAGGGCAGAGGCTCAGGGGGAAACACTGCTCCACCTGTGACAGCCCTTCCATCGCCCTCTGGACAAGGAAGCTCCACCGACACGCGAGAAACACAGTCCCGCCCATTACGTATTTAAGCAGCCATCTAATTAGGAAAGATTAACAACAACGACTTCCCTGCTCCCTTTGCCTGAGTGTGCGCACAAGAGTCAACATTTGCCTCACTCCCAGCCCTCATACAGTACGCTGTGCAAACGCCAAAGCTCAAACACACATCTGATTAATTGGCATCAATGTTTATCTGGGCAAAAGGACTGAGCAACGACGGGAAATCCACCGTGTTTGCATTTAAGACTATGTGTGCTTACCTACTGCACACAACGCATCATCATGAACTTGTCCGGGAATAGTATCATTTCATTTAAAGTGAAATGCACATTATTTCCCATCTCAACGTGATATATATATATATATATATATATATATATATATATATATATATATATATATATATATATATATATATATATATATATATATATATATATATATATATATATATATATATATATATATAGATAGATAGATACATAGATATACAGCACTCCCCCTCCCTCCACGGATAAGTTTACACAGTGCCTTGACACGTGTGTCTTCCTTATTATATTATTTTCTCTCGTTATCATCATGGGATTATTATTTTTTTTTTCAATCTTCCCCTCCACAACTTTCTATTCCTGTCTTGCTCCATGCCATTACTTCACACCATAATAATATACTCACCTGCCTCCCTCCTGTGCCTCGCTAGCCCCACTATGTCTGTGTCTGTATGTGTGTGTGTGTGTGTGTGTGCACCATCCGCCCCGTGCACCACGTTACCTCCTCTCTCTCCCTCCCCTCACTCACTCACTCGACCTTCTCGCCTAAATTAACTGTATTCCCCTGCGCAATATATTTCCAACTCTCCAATTTTCCCCTTACCACCCCACCCCCTCCACCAGTCCCCTCTCTCTCTCTCCCCTTTCTTTCATCCGATTTTCTACCCCTCTCCCTGGCGCCTCCCGCCCATGCTGCTGTAACATAATTAGTATGAGGCTATTATGACAATGTTTTCCCGAGGGTGTTGGACAAGTCCCCTCCGCTAAGAGTGTTTCTGGCGACCTTGATCACCCAGCGACCTCTTATACGGCTTCCACATGAGCACGGGATGGATGGATCTAGGTCTGAAAGAGAGGGGGGTGTAAGAGGGGAGAAACGGAGGGGATTTTGCTTTGGTAGGTCAGCGCCGGGGAGGGGTAGGGGAGGGGGGAGCCACCCTATACAGCATGGATCTCGTGTTACCTCAGTTATGAACCTTCTAACTGACTATAAATGCCAGCGTGAAATGCTGAGGTGTAGTGGCAATGATCCTCTATTGTGATATAGTGTTCAAGAAGAAAGTTGTCGGCCCCAGAAGGTACAGCTGGCTACATCACCAGACAATCCGGGCAGCCACTGACCTACAGCCGGAGTCAAGTGGAGAAAGGGAAGAAAAAAAAAGAGTCGGGACAATATTAATACCCAGTGACCGTGAGAACCTGAGTGCCCCCTTTATATTACATCATCCTGAGAGCTATTCCTATTATCCAACTCCGCTCATCCCTCCTCTTCTTTCATCCACCCACTCGACCATCTACACCAACCATCCATCCATCTAGCCAAGTCTTCCTTCCTCTTTTCCTTCCCAGCACCCACCATGGTTCAAGTGGAAATTTTCCAATGTCAAACAGCGTATAAGAGGTATTCACACGCCCCACGCCGGTCAACAATTAGCGAGTGGGTGGGCTAAGAGAGACCCTCTCCCCGCTCTTGATGGGGCAGGAGGAGCGACGGGATGCAGTGGCTGCCTCACCACCACAGCTCCTACACCACGACTCTTATACTAATACTACTGCATTAACTAGCACATCCGAGTCGTTCTGACACCACAAGAGAGGTCGTCGTCTACTACAACCGTCACAGTACACGACCCAGCTCCACCACCACAGAGAGGTGCTCCCTCACCACCACACCTGAGGTCTCCAACACAGGCTTGTCACAGGTCCCCGAGCATCATGGTGGTGTTAAGCTTATCGATGAAGAACCACCGTCGATAAGGTCGTCGCTCTCCCCGCCCCAACACAGCCCAGGCGACCCTGTGGAAACAAGTTAATCTACCCTAACAAGTCTCGCCGGTAATTAGTGCACGCAAGGTGTCCGTTTCCCGATATCACCTCAGGAGGACATCCGATAAAACCAGTTCATGGTCTTGTTAGAAAATGATGAGCTATTTTATGGGCCATTCCAGTGTTGGTGGTGGTGGTGTCAAGCTACTGGCGACAGGTGGGCGTGGCACTCTGGTGGGCGTGGCTGTGAGGTGCCTCAAGTTGGCCTCGCGGGGTCTTCTTTATACCCCACAGCTCGACCTTCAACAAGCTACCCGAGTGATGACCTGATCAACCTGTTTGTTGCTGCTTGCAGGTGGGTACTGAGGCACTAGTGCTGGCCACCATCTTGGACACTAGCACCAATAGCAACGCATTGGACCATGATCACAGTTATAAGCTTCTCTGCCTAGAAGAAGTACTTAAGAAATTTGATTTTTTTATTTATTTCTCACCACTATATATCCCAGCAGTTGACTCTGAAGGAGCCACCGGGTGTTGAAATTTTCAGCACACGTGCTGGACCAAAGACTCAGGTCCTGGAGGCTGGGATTAAACACACTACCTGCAGGTGCTGTCTCCCCGGAAGTGAGCGACACCCCGGCTGGGGAAGACAATAACTACCCGCCGTGCCCACACGTCCACCATTAATCTACCCCTACACGCCCGCCTGCCCGCTCACCACCGTAAATCCACAGCCAATACATTACTAACGCCACCCTCAGGGACCGGTGGCACTACAGGCGCGCCTCCGCTCTTATCAATTCAATAATTAACTACCATTTGAATTCTGCGACGCAGGAGCCTGACGCCAATATTTGCATGCTCAATATGAACGACTGCGTGCGCGGACTGGCCAACTCTTCCCATTGTGAATACAGATGACGGACTTAGTGGCCGCCAGTTATGCCACGTAGCAATTAAGTATAATCAAGAGCGGGTTAATCTAGTCGCACTATCAGAAGCGTCGCTGGTCGGCCGTGCGCCGCGGGAGAGACACAGCTGCGGGCGTCACAACCCAACCCACATGGTCTTACCTGCGGCCACCCCCTCCCTCCCCACCATCTTTCATCCTGGGGCACTAAACGCACTTACCACAGATACGATAACACGTCAGGATCCTGGCTGTGTTGTGGCCGAGTAACACTCACCCAAGACCCCAGCCATGGCGTAACTGTCTACACACATGATGAATGTCCCACCGTTCCCTGTCATCCGTGTCAAGATATCTGTGCAAACAAACAAGTTACTATCAGTGCAACTCCTCCTGCACCATGACTACTAAAATATCCTGCCATCCTACCACCAGCACATAAATACCACGATGATGCCACTGCCCGAGTCATCCTCGCCATACACACACACAGCTATAAACACCACAACAATAAGCCAGGACCTCACAGACTGATGCGGTGGTCGCCCATACACCATCCCCTCAACCCGAGCTGTGAGCCCGAGGTGTTTATCGTGGGAGCAACAGTGTCACTCCTTTAAGGTAGGGTGAGAGATGCGAGGCCACCTGGGCAGGTAACGGAGAATATGGGCGGGGTGGTGCGTGGCCAGGCTGGCTCAACATGGCCAAGACAATAGAGGCCAACAATGGGGTCCACTCCGAGACGCCACCGGGGGACGCCACTCTGATGCCCGATAACAGAGGCAGAGATAGATGGTGGGCCCAGCCTCCTGTCACTGCTTCTTGATCCCGCCCGCTAGACGTGTCCCCACTACCCTCCCTATACCATACTGCTTTTTTAATACCTGTATCCTGCACTAACTCGCTATTTGGTGACCAGAAAGTGCTTTAAAACAGCTCCCTACTGACGCCTGCTGGGCACCATTCTACCCAGGGTCCCTCCCACTCACCGCTAGTGTATGGTGACCATCATACTCTTCACACACCACAATGTCCCTAACATTCCACCCCGATGCGGCTAATTAGGCTAAATTACCTGTGAGGGAATGAAAGGCCAGCCATACTATCACAACCTGGGACTGACCACCTAACACGGGCGAGCTGCTGCATTACCATTACACATCCACCTCACCGTCACCTGTGTCCCCGCCTTCTCAGATACGCCTTGATGACCGGAGAGGAATAAGGTGAACGTGAAGGTAGATGAGGAGACGAGAGTGAGTACAACCTCTAGACAACAATGAGGACGGGAGGAAGCGAGGGTACTTCTCCGTGAAAACATTATCTGTCCGGTAACTCTGGACAATTATTAAATCGGGCAGGCGGCGGGAAGGGCAGGCGGGGGGAAGAGCAGCGACGCGGTGGAGCAACTACACGAGCGGCGGCGAGGTGTACCTGGAGCCCTGGTGGACCAACTTGATACAACTCGTAACTGGCAGCATGATGAAAGACTGTAATCACCAGCCACGCAACCACCAACACGGGACCACAACTTGGCCCAACTTGGATCAGTTGTAGGACCCCCGACCCATGGGAGGCACCAGGGGACGACCTCATTACCAGTGGACATCACCACAAGGAATGACAGCTGATGACCACGACTACCGAGGACAGTGAGTGACTTGAGAGTACCATGGGGACGACATCTGACAACAACGACGAAGATAACTAATAACTGAACAACTAACGGGGAACATAACGAGATAACAAACAACTGAAGACGACGACGACCTGAGGAACATAGCTCAAGCTAACGACTGAGGGCGATGACTTGGAGATAACGACTCTGTATGACGACTGAGGATGACTAACAGGAAACGCGGGCCATGAAAGACTGATAACGACTAGCAACGAAAATCGTGAACTTCGAGAAGAATTATTGGATCCTAGAGCTAAGAGGAGGAGGAGGAGTAGGAGGAGGAGAAAGAGACGAATAATAGTACTTGAGAAGAACAGAAGGGAAAAACTGCCAGGCAGACAAATATAAGGAGGTAGGTAGGGAAGGAGGCAGACATCAGAAGGTAAGTAGTAAGCCAGCAGGTAAGGGGGGGGACAGCAGGCAGGCAACAAGGGGACTCCGCCTAATTGGGAGGGTAATGGGGGTTATCAGAGGACTCATCACTGGGTGGCGCTGCCTCCACACATCTCTGGCGACACCCACACCACCAGACATCACCCGACACCTTACCTCGCTCACTGCCCACATCACAACACCCGAACGACCACTCCCCATCAAACACACAGCTACACTCACCAACACTCTACACCTCGGTATATAGAACAGCTCTTGGTACACCCAGCAAGAGCTAAATACACCTTGGGGCTCAGGTACCCAACAGACGCACACAGACGCACACCAACATTCTCATACAAAGACCAACCAAGACTCACTCACGGGTACACCCATTTACTGTCGGATATGACCAGTCTAGACACCTTCACATGACATATCGCAAAATGAAGCAAAGTTTCATATTACGACCAGAGCACAGCGAGGCGTGTTGTTCAGTGACCCTTAGGAGGAGAATGAGGTCGCTTCTGTCACACCCATCGTCTGCTATTCCTTCTCAATGCTGGAGGGGAATTATGACACGATAAAAGAAAGGCAAGTGACTGTCAGCAAACAAGTTGGGTGAAAACATTAAGTAGAGAAGGTAGGTGAGAATGATAGATAAGTGAGGAGGGCAGCCAGTATCATGGTGGAGGAGGCAGTGACACAACACGTGAACAATAATTAGGGGCCGCCGACCATGTAGTGACGACCAGGTTCACCTGTCCTGTACCACGCCCGCCTACCAAACCGCTCGTTCTCTTCCAACCTGTCAAAAGTATCGATAAGGGTATGATTCCCTGAAGGTGTCTAACCACTCCGTCACAGGAGCAGGTACTATGGAATTCCAAGGCCGCCTTCCTCACTCTGGTTCTGGAGGAGAGTGATGGACCAGCCCACTACTTACTCACCACAGTCCAACAGCCATGTCGTGACCACTTCCCAAGTTGATTGCAGATAAAAGCAGACAAGGTGGTTGTCGGGGTCCGTCTGCCCCCTCACACGTCCCCTCCCCAACACGGCTCTCCTGACGCGGCACTCTCGAGTAATTTTTCCGGCAAGTTGGATAACAAGGCAAGTTGACGTAGTTGCCCTGGGGCGAGCCCTCACTCCCCTGCCGCAGCATCGCCACCCTCGTCATCAACCCACCTGTACCATCATCACCGCCACTATCACTCTCATCACCTCCGTCATCACCAGTGGGACGCCGCCTAGGATATTCATTACTCCACACCCGATCATCATGATTGGAAGTGAAGTGGTTTGTGGCCCGGGGTCACGACGCAAAAACTTGGCCATTACAGCCGACCAACTGAAGGCGGAAGAACCCTAAGCCCATGAGCCCTCCCTCCGTACATGCCGCCACTCCTTGCTGGAGACTGACAACATTTCTGCACTCTAACGAGACAGTGTGCATCTATACTGAACACTGAACATCTGAACATTCTGGACTATACGCTGGACACTGGAAAATATCTACACTCCAATTTGGAGTATGAAATACCAATTCTCCATGCTGGACACTGAAACATAACAGCCCTTAACAGTGGACGCTGGAACATCTGGCTTGAACATTGCAGGTCTCCGTTTTGGAAACCTGAACACAGCAACCAACTGCGCTACGACACATGCTGGAACACCCACAGTTTCCATGATGGATAACAGCGCATAAAAACCCGGAGCGCTTTTTGAAGTTTCACTTTGTAAAAACTCTTTTGTATTGCTGAGGTATCAACCTTCCCAGTGTGCCGCCTGACCACCGTCTAGGGACACGTAACTTAAAGCATAACACTTCACCTGTACTGGTATATGCAGCCGCCATAGCCCCCCTACACGTACCTGTGTAAGAAAGAAAAACATAAGGTAAGTATTGGGCTACAGAGCACAAGAGGACTATTATACAAACTATCTACTACACCACAATGAATTTGTTACAGTATTTAACTTCTACTTCATTTTACTTTCCTGCGGCCTCCATATTAAGTGTAATGCACTTACCCGGTAAAGGGTAAATTAACACAGTAAATAATGATCTCTGAACCACTACACCGACAGTCACAGGTTAGGTTAGGTTGGGCCCCAGCTCACCAGCCACCAACCCACACGATGCGCCTCAACCCTTATGTACACTACAGAAGGTGGGCCGAGTCAGGGTGGGCGTGACCAGAGTCTACAGTACACCAGTCAAGAGCTCGACGCCCGCCATGATCCATCCATCACACGCCGCCGCCCACGCGAGTAACATTCGCTCTCGTGTGACGCCCTGTGACGGTGACGGTGGCCATGAGCGAGAAAATAAGATGGTGATATAGGTGTTGGTGATAAGGGCGGTGGCTTAACTGTGTACTCAAGGTAGTGGTGCTCTGGAGACGGAAACGACACAGTGATATGAGGAGCAATTATGAAGGCGTGACATGGTGATGCTGGTGACGTGACTTGTAGTTGTCGGAGGCATGGTGACAGGGTGACAACATGACACACGAGTCGGAGCGCGTCGGGAAGGGGAGGGGCAAGGGGAGGGGCGAGAGGGGCGGGGTGAGGTGAGGCAGGGACAACGTGAGTGGGGAGATGATGGGGTTAATGGCGGGGGTTGAGTGAGGCTCACCGCCGTGTCGGATGGTGTCCCTCACACTTGATCACCAAACACCCTCCCGTCACCCTCCTCCTACACCCCGGAACCGACACACTAGCAGTGATTGTCCCGTTCACCTCACCGCTACCTGTCACTCATCCCTGTGTCAAGCGCCCCCGTTCTTTCTCTCTCTCTCTCTCACACACACACACACACACACACTTACAGGGTCATTCAAATTAACACGACCTCGACCACGACTACAACCATGATGGTCTTGTGTAAAGGTGCAGCGTGAGAGGCGGTAGGTAAGGGGCGAAGGGCGGCAGGTGAGGGGGGCCCAATGTGACAGTCGTGGAGGTCATCATGAAGGGATTCCCAAATCTAATTATTTTCAACACTGGTTTACCAAATGTAATCAAAACTAAACCAATCAAACCTAACCTGTTTTACGTTATTATGTTCGCTACTCCACGACCTGTTTTATGACGTACAAGAACAACGCCACGACGAGAAGACACCAACACTGCCAGTAAACATTCAACAACGATGACGACGCAAAGAAAGTAAATAACAATGGAAAAAAAATCGATATCCACATATTCCATTAACACCATTAAATTAAGCTTAACCTAACAGGGTGTTGGGAGGGAAGGTAGGTATTCCCGGGGAGTATGACACAAGTGACGACGTGGTTTAGAACGAAAGTCACGTCGCCCGGCAGCGATAGTAGCGTCCGTCAGTGGCGCGGCAGGTGAATACAGACTCCTCAGGGCTGGTAATCTACCGTCACTACATCCCCGGAAAGAGACGGGGAATAAGAGTAACTTAATTCATAACGGACGGAGCGACGGACGTACGTAGTGACGGGATCAATAGCGTGGGTATACAACTGCTCTCGGCTACAGTAAGTTAAGGCAATTATCACCAGTATTGTTGTTTGTAGGGTCAGGGCAGACGGTGGCCGGGCCGGGACAACAGTGTGAGGGCTGAGGGCACGAAGAGGGGGCTGGGAGTTGATGCTGGGGGCTAAGGGGTGTATAGGTACTAAATACGAGTACAAGAGAATAAGACCTGGAGAGGGAGGAGGAAGGGGTTGGTCTTCAGGGATAAGGGCAGGCAACTAAGAGGGTAAGGGCTAAGGGCAGTTCAGCGGGCCGCCCACTAACATGCGTCACGCAACACAACTTCAGCCCAATTAAGGAACCTTCACCCCACAACACAATGACATGATGGTCTCTCTCAGGGCTGTGGAGTCGGAGTCGAGGAGTCGGAGGAAATTTCGGCTTGTGGAGTCGGAGTCGGTAAAATTGTCCAGACTCCGACTCCGACTGAAGCTATTCTGTTCCTAAGAACAAATATATGAACTCAGGCATATTCATTGCAGTGATTCCACTGATCCCACTAATTTTCTTAAATTATCAAAAGAATTTATTTCCATTTTATAAGCATTATTATGAATTTATTGTAGCAGGCACAGTATAGCACTATAATTTTGGACGATAGTCTCTTCTTTACCATTTGAAATTTTGAATTATATCAAATTTTGTTTCGTTGAAAACTGCACAGAGGCTCTCAGCTACAAAACAATTAGCTACAACCTGTTTTTGGTGAGATTAAGGCAAATTTAATTTAATAACTTAATCATGTAAGGTTTATCCATTTTCCTTAATAAGGTATTCATTTCTTTAATGTACATAAATATATAACTTTACTTTAAAAGGAATTGTAGGATCATCATTTAGATCCACATCAGATTATGAGCTTAAACAAAATTCATATGCTGAGATCGAACTTTTAGATATACATGTAAATGGTGTTTTCTAGTTAATATCTTGAATTCTTAATAAATTTATTTTTCTTTTGATTGAAACTTTGAAAGTCAAGCCTATCATCTTTTTGTAGTTCTTAAATATCGTCCAGATCATTAATAAAGCTGTAGCAGTATAGCCACGGTGTTTTACTTTTTACCTATGCAGGTTACAACATACAAATTACAATTAGGATGGTAGAAATAGTTGTTACAAATAGGCCAAGGAGTCGGAGTCGGAAGCATAAAAATTTGAGGAGTCGGAGTCGAAGGTTTTGTCTTCGACTCCACAGCCCTGGTACCTATACTGAAATTTTGAACAAAATCCATTTTTTGGCCGAAAATGACAAAAATTGTAAGTCTAAAGCCTTAAAGGATTTTTGGCCAAAAATACGTTTTCTCTCTGAACTAAAATTTAATGTGCCTAACTATTTAAGTACATCCAGAATAATACACAAGCACCAAGAAATGACCTCGAAAACCCATAAGTGGCGAGTAATTAGCATTGCAAAAGTAATTAAAATATTCTAAAAATCATTTGAACATTTTCTAAAAGCCATTTGAACAAGTTATAATCAAGATATCAAATTTTGGTTAACAGATCGTTAAGCAGCACATTCAGGAGTACCTATACTGAAATTTTGAACAAAATCCATTTTTGTCCGAAAATGACAAAAATTGTAAGTCTATTGCCTTAAAGGATTTTTGGCCAAAAATACTTTTTCTCTCTGAACTAAAATTTAATGTGCCTAACTATTTAAGTACATCCAGAATAATACACAATCACCAAGAAATGACCTCGAAAACCCATAAGTGCCGAGTAATTAGCATTGCAAAAGTAATTAAAATATTCTAAAAATCATTTGAACATTTCTAAAAGCCATTTGAACAAGTTATAATCAAGATATCAAATTTTGGTTAACAGATCATAAGCAACACATTCAGGAGTACCTATACTACAGAAATTTTGAACAAAATCCATTTTTTGGCCGAAAATGACAATATTGTAAGTAAAAGCCTTAAAGGATTTTGGCCAAAAATACGTTTCTCTCTGAACTAAAATTTAATATTGCTGCCTAACTATTTAAGTACATCAGAATAATACACAAGCACCAAGAAATGACCTCGAAAAACCCATAAGTGGCGAGTAATTAGCATTACAAAAGTAATTAAAATATTCTAAAAATCATTTTGAACATTTTCTAAAAGCCATTTTGAACAAGTTAAATCAAGATATCAGAATTTTGGTTGACAGATCCTGGAAAAACAGCACATTCAGGAGTACCTTTACTGAAATTTTGAACAAAATACATTTTTTGGCCGAAAATGACAAAAATTGTAAGTCTTATGCCTTAAAGGATTTTTGGCCAAAAATACTTTTTCTCTCTGAACTAAAATTTAATGTGCCTAACTATATAAGTACATCCAGAATAATACACAAGCACCAGAAATGACCTCGAAAACCCATAAGTGGCGAGTAATTAGCATTGCAAAAGTAATTAAAATATTCTAAAAATCATTTGAACATTTTCTAAAAACCATTTGAACAATTATAATCAAGATATCAAATTTTGGTTAACAGATCCTTAAGCAGCATGTTCAGGAGTACCTATACTGCAATTTTGAGCAAAATCTAATTTTGGACGAAATTCCAAAAATTGTAAGGCTTACCCCTTACAGAATTTTTGGCCAAAAATACTTTTTCTCTCTGAACTAAAATTTAATGTGCTTAACTATTTAAGTACATCCAGAATAATACACAAGCACCAAAAATGACCTCGAAAACCCATAAGTGGCGAGTAATTAGCATTGCAAAAGTAATTAAAATATTCTAAAAATCATTTGAACATTTTCTAAAAGCCATTTGAACAAGTTATAATCAAGATATCAAATTTTGGTTAACAGATCCTTAAGCAGCACATTCAGGAGTACCTGTACTGAAATTTTGAACAAAATCAATCCATTTTTGGCCGAAATGACAAAAATTGTAAGTCTAAAGCCTTAAAGGATTTTTGGCCAAAAATACGTTTTCTCTCTGAACTAAAATTTAATGTGCCTAACTATTTAAGTACATCCAGAATAATACACAAGCACCAAAGAAATGACCTCGAAAACCCATAAGTGGCGAGTAATTAGCATTATAAGAAAATTAAAATATTCTAAAAATCATTTGAACATTTCTAAAAGCCATTTGAACAAGTTATAATCAAGATATCAAATTTTGGTTAACAGATCCTTAAGCAGCACATTCAGGAGTACCTATACTGAAATTTTGAACAAAATCCATTTTTTGGCAAAAATGATAAAAATTGTAAGTCTTATATGCCTTAACGGATTTTTGGCCAAAATACTTTTTCTCTCTGAACTAAAATTTAATGTGCCTAACTACTTAAGTACATCCAGAATAATACACAAGCACCAAGAAATGACCTCGAAACCCATAAGTGGCGAGTAATTAGCATTGCAAAGTAATTAAAATATTCTAAAAATCATTTGAACATTTTTCAAAACCATTTGAACAAGTTATAATCAAGATATCAAATTTTGGTTAACAGATCCTTAAGCAGCACATTCAGGAGTACCTATACTGAAATTTTGAACAAAATCCATTTTTTGGCCGAAATGGCGAAAATTGTAAGTCTAAAGCCTTAAAGGATTTTTGGCCAAAAATACTTTTTCTCTCTGAACTTAAATTTAATGTGCCTAACTATTTAAGTACATCCAGAATAATACAGAAGCACCAAGAAATGACCTCAAAAACCCATAAGTGGCGAGTAATTAGCATTGCAAAAGTAATTAAAAAATTCTAAAAATCATTTGAACATTTTCTAAAAGCCATTTGAACAAGTTATAATCAAGATATCAAATTTTGGTTAACAGATTTTTAAGCAGCACATTCAGGAGTATCTATACTGAAATTTTGAACAAAATCCATTTTTTGGCCGAAAATGACAAAAATTGTAAGTCTAAAGCCTTAAAGGATTTTTGGCCAAAAATACGTTTTCTCTCTGAACTAAAATTTAATGTGCCTAACTATTTAAGTACATCCAGAATAATACAAAGCACCAAGAAATGACCTCGAAAACCCATAAGTGGCGAGTAATTAGCATTGCAAAAGTAATTAAAATATTCTAAAAATCATTTGAACATTTTCTAAAAGCCATTTGAACAAGTTATAATCAAGATATCAAATTTTGGTTAACAGATCCTGAAGCAGCACATTCAGGAGTACTTATCCTGAAATTTTGAACAAAATCCATTTTTTGGCCGAAAATGACAAAAATTGTAAGACTAAAGCCTTAAAGGATTTTTGGCCAAAAATACGTTTTCTCTCTGCTGAACTAAAATTTAATGTGCCTAACTATTTAAGTACATCCAGAATAATACACAAGCACCAAGAAATGACCTCGAAAACCCATAAGTGGCGAGTAATTAGCATTGCAAAAGTAATTAAAATATTCTAAAATCATTTGAACATTTTCTAAAAGCCATTTGAACAAGTTATAATCAAGATATCAAATTTTGGTTAACAGATCCTTAAGCAGCACATTCAGGAGTACCTATACTGAAATTTTGAACAAAATCCATTTTTTGGCCGAAAATGACGAAAATTGTAAGTCTATAGCCTTAAAGGATTTTTGGCCAAAAATACGTTTTCTCTCTGAACTAAAATTTAATGTGCCTAACTATTTAAGTACATCCAGAATAATACACAAGCACCAAGAAATGACCTCGAAAACCCATAAGTGGCGAGTAATTAGCATTGCAAAAGTAATTAAAATATTCTAAAATCATTTGAACATTTTCTAAAAGCCATTTGAACAAGTTATAATCAAGATATCAAATTTTGGTTAACAGATCCTTAAGCAGCACATTCAGGAGTACCTATACTGAAATTTTGAAGAAAATCCATTTTTTGGCCGAAAATGACAAAAATTGTAAGTCTAAAGCCTTAAAGGATTTTTGGCCAAAAATACGTTTTCTCTCTGAACTAAAATTTAATGTGCCTAACTATTTAAGTACATCCAGAATAATACACAAGCACCAAGAAATGACCTCGAAAACCCATAAGTGGCGAGTAATTAGCATTACAAAAGCAATTAAAATATTCTAAAAATCATTTGAACATTTTCTAAAAGCCATTTGAACAAGTTATAATCAAGATATCAAATTTTGGTTAACAGATCCTTAAGCAGCACATTCAGGAGTACCTATACTGAAATTTTGAACAAAATCCATTTTTTGGCAGAAAATGACAAATATTGTAAGTCTATAGCCTTAAAGGATTTTTGGCCAAAAATACTTTTTCTCTCTGAACTAAAATTTAATGTGCCTAACTATTTAAGTACATCCAGAATAATACACAAGTACCAAGAAATGACCTCGAAAACCCATAAGTGGCGAGTAATTAGCATTGCAAAAGTAATTAAAATATTCTAAAAATCATTTGAACATTTTCGAAAAGCCATTTGAACAAGTTATAATCAAGATATCAAATTTTGCTAACAGATCTTTACAGCAAATATTCAGGAGTACCTATACTGAAATTTTGAAGAAAATCCATTTTTTGGCCGAAAATGACAAAAATTGTAAGTCTAAAGCCTTAAAGGATTTTTGGCCAAAAATACGTTTTCTCTCTGAACTAAAATTTAATGTGCCTAACTATTTAAGTATATCCAGAATAATACACAAGCACCAAGAAATGACCTCGAAAACCCATAAGTGGCGAGTAATTAGCATTGCAAAAGTAATTAAAATATTCTAAAAATCATTTCAACATTTTCTAAAAGCTATTTGAACAAGTTATAATCAAGATATCAAATTTTGGTTAACAGATCCTTAAGCAGCACATTCAGGAGTACCTATACTGAAATTTTGAACAAAATCCATTTTTTGGCCGAAATGACAAATATTGTAAGTCTATAGCCTTAAAGGATTTTTGGCCAAAAACACTTTTTCTCTCTGAACTAAAATTTAATGTGCCTAACTATTTAAGTACATCCAGAATAATACACAAGCACCAAGAAATGACCTCGAAAACCCATAAGTGGCGAGTAATTAGCATTGCAAAAGTAATTAAAATATTCTAAAAATCATTTGAACATTTTCTAAAAGCCATTTGAACAAGTTATAATCAAGATATCAAATTTTGGTTAACAGATCCTGAAGCAGCACATTCAGGAGTACCTATACTGAAATTTTGAACAAAATCCATTTTTTGGCCGAAATGACGAAAATTGTAAGTCTAAAGCCTTAAAGGATTTTTGGCCAAAAATACTTTTTCTCTCTGAACTAAAATTTAATGTGCCTAACTATTTAAGTACATCCAGAATAATACACAAGCACCAAGAAATGACCTCGAAAACCCATAAGTGGCGTGTAATTAGCATTGCAAAAGTAATTAAAATATTCTAAAAATCATTTGAACATTTTCTAAAAGCCATTTGAACAAGTTATAATCAAGATATCAAATTTTGGTTAACAGATCCTTAAGCAGCACATTCAGGAGTACCTATACTGAAATTTTGAACAAAATCCATTTTTGGCCGAAAATGACAAAAATTGTAAGTCTAAAGCTCCTTAAAGGATTTTTTGGCCAAAATACGTTTCTCTCTGAACTAAAATTTAATGTGCCTAACTATTTAAGTACATCCAGAATAATACACAAGCACCAAGAAATGACCGCAAAAACCCATAAGTGGCGAGTAATTAGCATTGCAAAAGTAATTAAAATATTCTAAAAATCATTTGAACATTTTCTAAAAGCCATTTGAACAAGTTATAATCAAGATATCAAATTTTGGTTAACAGATCCTTAAGCAGCACATTCAGGAGTACCTATACTGAAATTTTGAACAAAATCCATTTTTTGGCCGAAATGACAAAAATTGTAAGTCTAAAGCCTTAAAGGATTTTTGGCCAAAAATACTTTTTCTCTCTGAACTAAAATTTAATGTGCCTAACTATTTAAGTACATCCAGAATAATACACAAGCACCAAGAAATGACCTCGAAAACCCATAAGTGGCGAGTAATTAGCATTGCAAAAGTAATTAAAATATTCTAAAAATCATTTGAACATATTCTAAAAGCCATTTGAACAAGTTATAATCAAGATATCAAATTTTGGTTAACAGATCCTTAAGCAGCACATTCAGGAGTACCTATACTGAAATTTTGAACAAAATCCATTTTTTGGCCGAAATGAAGAAAATTGTAAGTCTATAGCCTTAAAGGATTTTTGGCCAAAAATACTTTTCTCTCTGAACTAAAATTTAATGTGCCTAACTATTTAAGTACATCCAGAATAATACACAAGCACCAAGAAATGACCTCGAAAACCCATAAGTGGCGAGTAATTAGCATTGCAAAAGTAATTAAAATATTCTAAAAATCATTTGAACATTTTCTAAAAGCCATTTGAACAAGTTATAATCAAGATATCAAATTTTGGTTAACAGATCCTTAAGCAGCACATTCAGGAGTACCTACACTGAAATTTTGAACAAAATCCATTTTTTGGCCGAAATGACGAAAATTGTAAGTCTAAAGCCTTAAAGGATTTTTGGCCAAAAATACGTTTTCTCTCTGAACTAAAATTTAATGTGCCTAACTATTTAAGTACATCCAGAATAATACACAAGCACCAAGAAATGACCTCGAAAACCCATAAGTGGCGAGTAATTAGCATTGCAAAAGTAATTAAAATATTCTAAAAATCATTTGAACATTTTCTAAAAGCCATTTGAACAAGTTATAATCAAGATATCAAATTTTGGTTAACAGATCCTTAAGCAGCACATTCAGGAGTACCTATACTGAAATTTTGAACAAAATCCATTTTTTGGCCGAAATGACAAAAATTGTAAGTCTAAAGCCTTAAAGGATTTTTGGCCAAAAATACTTTTCTCTCTGAACTAAAATTTAATGTGCCTAACTATTTAAGTACATCCAGAATAATACACAAGCACCAAGAAATGACCTCGAAAACCCATAAGTGGCGAGTAATTAGCATTGCAAAAGTAATTAAAATATTCTAAAATCATTTGAACATTTTCTAAAAGCCATTTGAACAAGTTATAATCAAGATATCAAATTTTGGTTAACAGATCCTGAAGCAGCACATTCAGGAGTACCTATACTGAAATTTTGAACAAAATCCATTTTTTGGCCGAAATGACAAAAATTGTAAGTCTAAAGCCTTAAAGGATTTTTGGCCAAAAATACGTTTTCTCTCTGAGCTAAAATTTAATGTGCCTAACTATTTAAGTACATCCAGAATAATACACAAGCACCAAGAAATGACCTCGAAAACCCATAAGTGGCGAGTAATTAGCATTGCAAAAGTAATTAAAATATTCTAAAAATCATTTGAACATTTTCTAAAAGCCATTTGAACAAGTTATAATCAAGATATCAAATTTTGGTTAACAGATCCTTAAGCAGCACATTCAGGAGTACCTAACTCTCTCTGTCATGTCACTGCCCGTCATCACCACCCACTTGTACACCCTCACCACGTGCACCTCAACCACTGACACCGTACCACCCACCAGCAGTCCCCCCACTTACTGAATGCCCAACTTGCAGCCCCCAGGTACTGCACACCCACTTACAGTCCCCACTTAACACACACTCACCCAAGACGCACCGGGCACCCACGATAATAATAATGATGATGACAAAACACACACACACACACACACACACACACGTACGTCATTGAATACAAAATGGCGCAGACGACCACCCAGTAAATTAACGCCACAAAAATAAACACGAGAGGTTCTTGACTACAGCGGATGGAAGAGGGGGAAGTGAGGGGGGGAAGGTGATGAGAGAGAGAGAGAGTGAAGGGAAAAGTGAGGGGTCAAGGCAGTAATGAGGCTGGGTGAGAGGCTGACGGGAATTGTGAGAGGTGAAAGACAGGAGGGCAAAGAGGGTGAGGGAAGTAATGAGGGAGGGGAGAGAAAGAGAGTGCCAGAGAGGGGACGCTGAAAGGAAGGACCTCCAGAATGGGTTAAAATATGTAAAGGAGTATATAAGGAAGAAATGAAAGAGAGTGAAGGAGGGGGAATATGCAATGAGAGAGAGAGAGAGAGAGAGAGAGAGAGAGAGAGAGAGAGAGAGAGAGAGAGAGAGAGAGATTGGTCATATTCACTACACACCTCTACCTGACACCTACCACTATCACCACTCTGCCCTAAAGACACGTACAGTGAATCCAAAAATAGTGTGTCTTTGGTAATTAAAATCTTACACCTAGACATGTTCTCACACCACTCGCCCATCGCCATGCACATCCTCACACATCTCACACCACTCGCCCATCGCCATACACATCCTCACACATCTCACACCACTCGCCCATCGCCATACACATCCTCACACATCTCAAATCCTCAAGAGAGAGTTCCGTCCCCTCCATCACCTAAATTTGCCGCCAGGACAGGTGAGACCCAGATACACACTAAACATGCAGACCACAAACCAATGCCTCACCGCTAATAACCAATCATCACCGCCTACCTACTCAAAGGTGATTCTATACATCAACTATTCGCGGCGGAGGTTGGCAGCGGCGCGATCCTGGTCGGGGTCTGCACAGGTCTGTCGCCGTTATCACTCCATCAGCGCCAACATTTACATGATCATTACCATTCGGCAAGTAATCCTCGGCAAGTCTATTATCGTCACATCGTTATCCTAATGCCATCACGTACCATTCATAACCATTATCATTCCGGGTATCCAAATGGTCGTCATACCCGTCCCACGGCACGTATCTACCATACCCTACTAAACATCTCAGCCAGCCGCCTTCACAAAAGAACGAGATTCCTAATTGTTGTGAGTTAGAGGCTGTACAACGACAGCCACTGTGACCCCGGCATACCAATACCAGCCTGATAGAGGGAGTGCCGGGGGCGCCCCACACCATCACCATATCCGGGGGCTGAACAACCAACCCGTATTTTAACCAGGATACACACCAAGTCTCTTCCCTAAGCCACACCTGCAAAATCACCTTCACTAATGATAAGTGTGAACCCAAAAGAAAAAGAGAGAAGAATCATTACCGTAATGGCCATACAGTATACCTACCGTCCCCGTGTTTCATCTGCCCGGCCTAACATCATCTCTTCCAGGTAAATTTTGTAGTCACGTTAGCGTCCTTACCATCGCCTTCAGACAAGCCGCCTACATCCTTGCCTCCCTGATTATCACTCCTACGCCCACACAAGCCGCCCACATCATCATTTCTCTGTATATCACTCCTACGCCTTCCTTATGCTCTCTGTCCCTCTTATCCTCGTTCCTGCCTCTCTCTCCGTCCTTAACATCTATGGCACCACATTACCATCCTCCAATACACTCACTGATCCTCTCCCTCCAAGTCTCCATCTAGCTCTCCTCCCAGCACCTTCCCTCACCTTGAACCATCATCCCCGCCTCTCACACGCTCAGTATTCCTCTCAACATCATCTCCTTCTTACCTACTGCAATATGTTTTTTTTCTTAATATTCATGCAGGTTTACTTTTAAACCCCCAATGCCTCTTCTTTATCAACTTTACATCATCCACATTAATCCTTCATGTCAGGTCGCGTATCCTCGTACACACACACACACTGATCGGTCGCTTGATACAGTGCACAGTACACACTCGGGCTTAACGGGAGTGTTAGATACCAGGGTCCTCCAGTGGGTGTCTGCCGCCGCCTCCTGCCTGCGCGACATGTGCTTGTCTCTGTCTCCAATATCTTCCAAGGAGGGGGGTGGGGGGAGATGTGTTTGTGTGGTGGGGGGTAGGAGGGGGGGATGACCCAGGCAGCAGCAGCAGGTGGAGGAGGAGGAACATGTCTGTAAGGCTGAGGAGGAGCGACCCACCAGTCATTATGGTGCGGGCCGTACACGCCACCCTCCCTCGTGATAGCATCAGACAAGACGGCCGCCTAATGCACATCCGATAGTACCGTCGCCGCCGCTGTCCCCCAGTGTTTGATCCGTCGTGGGAGGGGAGGGAAGGGTGGAGGAAGAGGTCATATACTGTGGGAGGAGGGTGGGAGGGGAGATGCTGAAGAGGAAAGTATCACCGCTTCACTAAACACAAACCTCTGAAGCACCGGACTCTCATCCTTGAGTACCGCGACCCGACGACTCACTATACGAGGAAAGCCAACTGAAGTGCCAACCTTAAGATGTTTACTAATCAGAGATACAACTCTCATCTCGGTATAGAACAGTTTATGGGTGTGCTCAACAGGACCTGGACAAGCACTATCTGACCCAACTCTCCCCCCGGACCCAACAGGAGTCTTTACAGTGTGTGTGTGTGGAGTCTTTGGCAGCCAACATTCCTGACGCGCCCCTTTTCACGGATCTTTACGAGGTGTCCGACAGCAAGCTGGGTGCTTCACCTCCAGAAAACACCACTCACAGCACACACACACACACACACACACACACACACACACACACACACACGCACACGCACACAACACCAACAGTTGTAATTCTCCATTACTGAACTCTTCTGCTTATCTATCTTACAAATTTCCCTACTAATGCGATACTCGGGGGACTAAATTGCTTAATTTTCTTACAGCCAATTACTGTGATGGAAACAAGATTAATGGGAGATTAGGAGAGGCAAGATAGATGTAACACCATCACTACTACCCACTACCACCACCATTACTACTACTACCACCACCACTACCTGTACCACCATCACCACCACCTCCCTTTACCTACCACCACCACCCCCACTCCTGCCTTCCCTGACACCTCAACAACATGAAGGTTCAATCATCTGATAGTACGAGGCTCGAGAGCCACCTGGTGCACCTCACATCAAAATGAAGAACGAAAAAGAGATAAATGAACTCCGACATCATCATCACAGATAAGATATTATTATTACAGCAACTACCTTCAAAAACTGATAGAGGTTAATGTAATCTTTAGGCAGCAAGGCGGCGTTATCCATCAAAACTTTGTCCCCCACAACTGCCGTCATCACAGCACTTCTGAGCCGGGTAGCTTGGTAAACTTCTCACAACTTTCGGGCAAACTTCAAAGTGCATTCCTGGTCTTACGCGGTCCCTTGTCAAGCACCAGAAGCCCGTATCAAAAAATCATGAACGCCTTATCATCCATTACAAACTGGGGGCGTCAGGTGGCCGAGCCTCGGGGGCCCAGGTAGTGAAATGAATTAGATAAACCGACGAGCGTCTGTGAGAGCCGAGACACGCCAGGACGGTCAGGCTGTAAGTTCACGTCCTGAGGAAGTTTATAATAGTAAATAAAAAAAAATCTTTATATATATATTTGAAATCCAGAAACATTCCAGAAGGATCTGACACGTTTCTCAGAACCCAGCTACGTTTTAAAGATGGAGTGCGGCGGTCGAGTGGATACAGCGCTCGACTCCTGTCAAGAGTCGGTGGTTCGATCCCGGGGCACTCCTAGCCCACCCAGCTGTAAATGGGTGCCTAAATTTACAAGATGGGGAAGTGAAGGCAGTAGCCAACAGTGTTCAAGGCTTAGTATACAGTGTGCTGCATCCACTCTGCCCTTAAGGGACATCCATGCCTATTGCACTCGACCTACGTTTCTCCAGCGTTGACATATTCCACAAGCTTGAATTACAATTTTTCCAGGGGCGCCCACCATTACCCTACCCTGGCACTCCCTCGCCTCCCTTTACCCTCCCCTGGCACTCCCTCACCTCCCTTGGCACTCCCTCACCTCCCTTTACCCTCCCCTGGCACTCCCTCACCTCCCTTTACCCTCCCCTGGCACTCCCTCACCTCCCTTGGCACTCCCTCACCTCCCTTGGCACTCCCTCACCTCCCTTTACCCTCCCTTGGCACTCCCTCACCTCCCTTTACCTATCTAGTGACCCATCCACCTCGCCTTCCCCTTCAGTATCCCTCTTTACCCTTCCCACAAAGCCCCCGGCACTATTATTCAGGTCGAGGAGCTCACTGTCTCCCTCCCGCCGACGTCTTTGGGGTTTCTGATCTAATTGGCTCGACTGTCTTATCTAGGTAGTGGTGGGGGGCGTGATGCAGGAGACGCGCTCGCGGCCAGATAACCCTCGCCGCCCCTCCTTCAACCCTAGGGAACGAGGCTCAAGATAAGGCAAGAGAGAGAGAGAGAGAGGTGTTGGTGATTCCAGAGACGAGGCCGAGGGGGAGACGAAGCTGACCTCGGCTTGGGCCACCAAATAACACGAGGAGGGAGGGAGGAAGTTGGAACTGGACCGTCACCACAGGCAACATGCACCATCACCACTACCACCATGCACCACTACCATTACCACCGTGCACCACCACCATTTCCACTACCACCTTGCATCACTACCACCATGCACCACAGCTGGCCAGGTTGCCTCATTACCAAAGTGTGTCCCCGACGTGTGACCATTCCACTCCCAGCAGGCCTTGTTAGCACGCCACCAGTGGAAGGGGACTCCACCCTCAACTCCCTCCTACCCTCACCACCTCTTTCACCCTCCACTTCCCTTCAAGCGTCTCACCCCTCACCCGAAGTTTCCTCTGTACCCCAGACTTTCAAAACACTCGCCGACTATGTCAATATCTTCTGCTTTAATGTAAATATTATCACAAGAAATAAAAACGGGAAAATGAGACGCTATCATTTCCACAATTTTTAAACTGGAATCAATAAATCTTTCTTTCGCTTCCATAAATTGCGTTGTTATACCTATAAATCTGCAATGTACTGTCACAGGGTTGGAAATATAGTTTGATAAAATACAAATGTTTCCGTGATCGAGAAAGTCGACAAAAGTGTTTTAACATAATGGTGAAGGATTATACCGTGTGTGTGTGTGTGTGTGTGTGTGTGTGTGTGTGTGTGTGTGTGTGTGTGTGTAAAACCTCCTCCCCAGACTGTTGTTTAACTTTTCAGTGATTTAAGTTAACATCTCCCGAGGCCAGATCCTGTACCACCCGGGAGCCCAGCGCCTTAATAACGTCTTACAGAGAAAGAAGGATTAACTGTTGTGTTCCTCGTGGCCTCAATCCTGTGCTAAAACACACCCACGGTATTTTTCGAACCTTCTTCATTAGTTTCATCCTTCACCTCCTACCAGAGAAATCCGTGGAGGTGGTTGTTGGTGGTGTGGCGCATGGTGTGGCGCATGGTGTGGTCTCTGTCAGGTTGTCGGCTGTGACGGGAAGATCGTGTCGTTGAGGGGGGTGACCAGCCTAAGTGCCCCTTTCATTACCACTCACATACACTCCTTCACCCCACACCACCACACGTCAGCTAACACTCCTACACGTCAGCTAACACTTCCTACACGTCAGCTAACACTCCCTACACGTCAGTTACAGAGAGAAATAATTGTGGAAAGGAAGAAAGTCAGAGAAGTAAGGGGAGGAAGGGAGAAGAGCTGTGTTTGAAAGGGTAAAGGGGAGAAGAAAAGGGGATGGGAATGGGGTTGAATGTGAGAGAAGGGAGGGAATTATGGTAATGGCAGAGAGAGAGAGGAGATGGTGCCGATAATACACCAGGAGAAGGGGAGAAGGTCATGCAGATAGCATGTAAGGGAGGAATAAGTTGTGGAGATATTACGTGAAGAGAGGGAGGAGATCGAAGCCATAGCACGTGAAGAGAAATGGGTTAACTCGTACCAATAATACGCCAGGAAAGGGATGGAGGGGGGGGCACCAAAAGCACGTAAAGAGAGATAGGAAGTAGATCGTGCCGGTAACAACGTGTAGAGAGAGAGAGTAGGTCGTGCCGATAAGACGTAAAGAGAGGAGGGGAAAGACATGCCGGTAACACAAGGAGAGAGAGAGACTGTGTCGATAACCCACACACCAAACACGCTGCGAAACATAAACAGAGCCGTAGATCAGGTTCTGCACTTAGCCCAGAACACACTTACAACCATTACACGTGTGGCGGAGCAGTAACTCTTCACGGCGGCTATTAGCCAAGTGTCGCTTACAACCAAATTACCTGCAGGACCTCCACTCCGACACCACTACCAGCGAGTGCCGAGGATTCCACCTAGCTGGCTCTCGCTGCTCGCGCCTCTACCACCTGGACCGGTCAGCATGTCTTGTGTGTCTCTCGGACGACCGGATTACCCCGAGTCAAGCCGGATAACAACGCCGTGGCGACGTGTATGTACCGTCGGATAAGCCAGAGTTAATCCTCGAGAGCCCCTGACACGGTCTACACTCGGGGACTTGGCACCATCCTGATCATACTCTGTTCGAAACCCCTTCACCTCCTAGTTCCCCCCTTCCTCCTCACCTTCACCTCCTAGTTCCCCCCTTCCTCCTCACCTTCCCCTCTTAGTTCCCCCCTTCCTCCTTACCTTCACCCCTTCCTCTTCTTCAGCTATCCCACGGCCACTCACTCGCCCCTCACCCTCAACACCCCTCCACTGCCCCGGGTTAGTGGCCCTCCCTCCCTCCCTCCCTAGCCACAGGTGGAATGTGGGACGCGCGGGGAGAAATGCGCCTAATGCAGGGAAACAAAAGCAGAGGATTCTTGTGTGACGGACTGACGATGTCCCACAGCCTGGATGACATGCCTTACTACCTCCCTATTACTGGTTCCTTCCGACACATACACACACACACACAAATACCACTCCCTCTACATTCCTTCCTCATCCCTACCCCTTCCCCATCCCTCCTCTTCCCATCTACTTATCTTGTTCCATGCTCTTTGCTCTCCTCTAATGTCTCCCCCAAGCTCCACCTTTCCTCCCATCTCCACCTCTACCATCCTCCCCAGTTACACACACACACACACACACACACACACACACACACACACACACACACACACACACACAACTGGACACATACTTAACATAACACTAAACACTAATGATGATTCAAGATACGTCGAAACCAAGACACTAGGATATAAGAAGCTAATTAGTGATGCCGCTTAACTGTTGCAAGATACCATAAAAAATAGGTGCTAGTGCGTGTACATCATTGCAAGACCAACAACATTAACAAGAGTAACAAAAACATTATCATCAACGTCATTATTGTCACCATCAACACTGTCATTATTACCACTACCATCAAGGTCATTATCATCATTATCACCACCAAGGGCAAGAGGGGTGGCAGGGGTTAATTATCAGAATCTAGTAATAAGCAACAACACACAGTCAACACCTCCGGCCTATCATGTCACTAATTTAACTCTCGGCCTTTGTGGTGAGGGCCGCACTCTTAACTCTTTAACCAGCGGCGTTAATACCCACTTTGCCAGGCGTATGAATCACCAAGAGGCTGATGATCCTACGTGGAGAGTGACAGAGGAGGAGGAAGAAGAGGCGTGTTGGTGATGGTGTTGGGGCTGACACCTCTGAAGGGCCACTTGAGTCCCCTCCCCTCCCGACTCTTCCGAACACATACACACACAAGGTCCTCTCCACTCCCCCCCTCCCCCTTACCAGAAACACTTGCCACCACCAGGTTCCCATCACTAGGGGCCCCCATCACTAGGCTCCCCATCACCACTAGGAGCCTCAGCACCAGGAATATACAGCCCATCAACACCCCCACTGGAGCACCTCATTCACCAGTCCCCCCTGAGCCACCCTCCTCACTCGTCCACTTAACGCTCTTTTCCACTGTGTTTATTTGCCAAGTAGTGACGGGGTGAGGTGGGAGGGGGGGTTAGTCTGGTCCTCCCTGCTGGCTCACTCCTATATATCTTACTTTAATTGTAATAGAGAAGAAGGGGAAGGAGAGGGTAGACTGGACCTCACGCTACTAGCTGCTACTACATACATACATACATACATACATACATACATACATACATACATACATACATACATACATACATACATACATACATACATACATACATACATACATACATACATACATACATACATACATACATACATACATACATACATACATACATACATACATACATACATACATACATACATACATACATACATACATACATACATACATACATACATACATAAGAGGTACAGTCTCAACAAAGCCTGAATCTAACCTGTGTGTGTGTGGTTATATATAGAAGTTAAACTCTTTAAGTAAAACAAACCACTACATCACCCCTGGCGGTCAACCCACTTCATCGGCGTCAATCAACCCACTTGGTAAAGCGTGTTGGTGGAGTGGGGGAGTGAGAGGGAAAAGGAGGAGACGGAGGGGGGAGAGGAGGAACAGAGGGGAGGGAGGAGGAAGAAGAAGAAGAGGAGGAGGAGGAGGAAGAAGAGGAGGAGGAGGAAGAGAGGTGAGGAGGAGGAGGGAGGAGGAGGAGGAGGAAGAGAAGGAGGAGGAAGAGAAGGAGGAGGAAGAGAAGGGGAGGAGGAAGAGAAGGAGGAGGAAGAGAGGAGGAGGAAGAGAGGAGAAAGGGGAGGGAGGAGGAAGAGAGGAGGAGGAGGAGGAAGAGGAGGAGGAGGAAGAGAAGGAGGAGGGAGAGGGAGAGGGAGAGGAGGAGGGAAGAGAGGGAAGAGGGGAGGAAGAAAAGAGGAGAGGGAGGAGGAGGAGGAAGAGAAGGAGGAGGAAGAGAGGGAGGAGGAAGAGAGGGAGGAGGAAGAGAGCGGGGAGGAGGAGGAGGGTATAAGGAAGAAAAGAAGAACGACTCAGGTAAGAGGCGTGTATTCAGTGCCACTCATTAGACCAAACTGCACCTGTCCCTCCCTCCCTCCCTCCCTCACCCTCGGCACCAACACCCCTGACTGGCACAGGTCCGGCACGACTCTCCCTCACCTCTTAAAAGGGGTCAGGGCTCTGGTGTCATTTTTCCCCCATTCCGATGAAGAGCCTCAAGGGTGGTTGCCCCTCTGGTAAATCCACACAGTAATTCCTCTCTGGGCCATTATGACGAGGACCCTGACAAAATCTATGGCCTCCCTTCAAAACATATGGTCCAAGGTTCACTCTAGGATGAGAGAGAGAGAGAGAGAGAGAGAGAGAGAGAGAGAGAGAGAGAGAGAGAGAGAGAGAGAGAGAGAGAGAGAGAGAGAGAGAGAGAGAGAGAGAGAGAGAGAGAGAGAGATGAAGAATGAGTGAATTGGTGGATAAGATGAAATCAAGGGAGTGGTGGTGATGAAGAGTGGAATCAAGAAACTTAAATAAAGCACAGAGGAAGGAAGACAATTAAGAAATGGAAAGAAGAAATGAAGCCAAAAAGGAAGAAGAACATAAAGATTGGAGAGAAGAGAACGAAGAAGGCAACGACGAACTGTGCTAAACAAAACGACAAACACATCCACACAGACAAACGAAGCTACACTCATCCACACAAACAAACTCATCCACACATATAAACGAAGCCACAAACACACAGTGAACAAAGCCAGTCAGAAACATCGGTTCATTTACTAAGCCAACAGATAACACAGTAAAAGGGAAGAAAAGTACGAGCATCAGATGTTGGCCTCAACCTCCCAACACAGACACCCTGACCCAACCAACGAGTTATTAAAGGCTGGAGTCAATAACTAACAAGAAGGATAAACTCACTATCTCCCCGACCCTACTGGCTAATGACTTATTTAACAACAGTGTAAACTTGCGGATATATCAAGTGATTAACCGCTCAGTAAATTATACCCGAGCATACCCCCTCATATTAACCGCCCCGTAAGCTATTGTTGACTTATCAGCTGATTAGAAGCATTATAAATTTGGGGGGGGGTCAATTCTGCGAGGTGATTCACGGAGTTGTTTACCTGCGGGATGATTCTCTTAACATGATTCACTGTGGCCCGTTATTCTCCGGATCTCATTCTCCGGCTAATGAATCTTCTCGTGGCCACAACACTACCGCTGTCTTGTAAAACTTGTGTTAAAATGCGTATCTATCTTCTGAAGTGAAATAGGAGGAGAGGTGTGTGTGTGTGTGTGTGTGTGTGTGTGTGTGTGTGTGACCTATTAGGGACGGCACTGCACTCGACCGTTACCATTTCCCCATCCGTAAAGTCAGGTACCCATTCATAACAAGTACTGTATACACTCCCATGTTAATAAGACCCAACCTAAGTATTTTTACACCCTTAAGATTCACCTGTACCATATTTCTGTTTTAATAATCACTACAAAAACATTAAGATGAAAACAACTAAAAACCCGGAGAGTTTCTTTATACAGGTTTCTCAAATTAGTTAGAGGTCACGTGTACCTAAAATGGCGGGAGTCGTTACTAAATTCCCAGCCGCCGCTATTAACATTTTTGCGCCATCGTAAAACTCCTGCACCGCCATTATTAAAATACCATTATACCAGTTAAGAGTTTCCAGGACTATTTCCGAGATATCCTAGGTGGACTAAATCTGTTTTGCCTCACAATGATGGACCGTCCGGCAAGGTTCACCAGCAAACGTGTTTACCGAGTTCCTTGAAGCTTGAGTCTTTACCATGTGCACTGACAATTAGTCCTGTCGGCAGCGAAATTGTGGAGGGAGGCTGGTCCAGGGGGAAGGGAGGAACCTGGGAGGCACTTCCACACACACTTTCAATCCTAGAGACAGAAGCACGTGAAGCAGCAGGTGAAGCAGCCTATATACCACATGAAAAAAAAATAGGTTTGTCTGTAATTGCCTGGCGACGCCCTGAGGCCATCAATCACGTGGTGGGCGACACATGAGCAGCCGCTGTAATATGACCATAAACGAGGGCGTGACCTGCGGGGTCTCGAACACCTCTTGGCAAAACAGGTCGTTTACCAGGACAAACTGAGGGGGCGAGGGAGGGGAGGGGGGCAGCCAACATTAGTTGAGATACACACGTTAGTCTCATTAGTTTTATATACAGAACACTGAAACCATTTGTGTTCTCTACTACCACATAAGCTACAGTTAAAACCACAACTTATATTATTCGACGAACAATAAATAAAACAACATAAACAAACAATTTCTTAATCACAAATAACCAAATCTACAAATAATTGTAAATAATAAATAAACACAAATATAATTAAAATGACCAACACACACGATAAAAGCTTTAGCACTATCCTGTACCCACATCGAAAGTACCAATGGACTTCTAGGATGAGGGTGACCACTGGTCAAAGTGGGTGTCACCTGGGGTGTACCAGAGGTCGAGTGTCGCAGGCTGGGGTCGCCTGTAGTGCTACAACCAACTGCCTACTTTAGTAATGTGTGTGCTTGCTGGGTCACCTCACACAAGAGTTCAGTGAAAGTGCAAAATTGTCAACCATGAAACATTTTTCACAATAATATAGCAAATAGCTTTATTCACCTGCAATTCACTCGGACAAGTCAAACGAAGTGTTCAAGAACATCATCTTGAAAGCATTAGCGTCAGAGGCTACGGCGGCACAGGTGACACGGTGTAAAATTAATGGGACCGGTAGACTAAGAGGCGGTGTTAAGGGCACCAGTATGGTACACTTGACAACCACGAGAGCCTCACACCACACCATACCACACCACACCATACATGTTAGTAACAGACAGACACAAGCAGCCACCACTATTGGGCCCCGAATTGGAGTGAACAGTGGATAGTGCAGTGCAGAGTCAGTAACGCGACAAGTCCCCTCACCCCTCCCTCACACACATGGTAAACATCCCACAATTCACTCCACCCAAACTGTAACAATTAAAATCATTAATAGCGTCACGACAGTAAAACCGGAGGGACATAACTCATGGGGCGTCAGCAGTGAGCTGTTGGGAGGGAGGAGGGATGACGAGGTGAGGGAATGAGGGGGGAGGGAGAGAGGGGGATGACGAGGTGAGGGAATGAGGAGGGAGGGGGGAGGGGGATGATAAGGTGAGAGATTGAGGGGAGACCTGCTGTGAGGGATGGAGAACCACAAAGAGGGATGTGGGAGGGCGGGAAGAGGGATATGAGGAGAGGGTGAGGAGAAGGAGGCATTAGTGAGAGAACGCTCGTTAATAACTGGAGGAGCGACAAGCGACACCATCAATAATTTACTGCAGCCACGTCTTGATGTGTCTTCAGGGGAAACATTAACATTCCTACTCCCGACACACCATACTCCTTGTAGTCTTCTCCCGCGTGTGCACACACACACACACACACACACACACACACACACACACACACACACACACACACACCCATGAGAGGTGTGGGGTCTCGGTCTTATTTATGGGACAGGTATGTCTCAGACGCTCACCTGGGGATGATCCACCACCCTACCTGCCACCGCTCAATACAAAAGCTACACTCACCCTCTTAATAGAGACACATGCTCACGTGCTCAATTTTTGCCACGAATAAAAAAAAAAGATAATGAATGCCAATCAAACCCAATTTACCTTCTCTGTGAGTCTTTTTCACTCGGGGGCAAATTGGAATAATTATGATATACTGTGTAATTATATGAGAAAAGATTATTCGGCATGATTTGTATGGCATATACATGAATGGTGCGGAATATATTGGACGGCACTAAAGAACAGGATGTGGCTGGTGAAAACAACGCCCCCACACACACATAAGCAATCAACACCACCTGGCGTACTAGAGCTGCGACAGGCGGACGTTTGCCCACCTTTGTGTCTATGGTGGTGCTCTTATATAAACGACCTTAACCGCTTACCACACCATCACCCGACGGAGAAAGAACTCGAAGGTGAACATGTTAACACCTTAAATAGCCTTCCTGACGAGGTTCTAAAACCACCATCCTCCTGCAGGGCCAGAGTACACCAGAGGGGGTCGTCACACCTCTATAAACATCCCCAGCCTTCAGCACCAGGCCGCCATCCTCCTCTTGACTAACATCCCGGTACCTATCCCTAAGCAGCATCCCAGTTACCAACCTCTTTTCATATCCCGGCCTTCAACCTCCATCAATATCCTGACCTCTAGCCCCCAGTAGTATCCCGGCCTCCAAACCCCAGTAGTATCCCGGCCTCCAACCTCCAATAATATCCCGACCTCCAGCCCCCCGTAGCATCCCGGCCCCCAGACTCCCTGGACTAAAAGCATTGGCTGGCGCTCACTCCACAAATGCGCCATAGCGGCCCCATCTCCGGCCGGCGTCGATACAAATTGCCGATGGAGTGGACAAGCTTCTTTTGAGCCGCGGCCCCGTCTTTATGCTCACACATTTTGGAAATGTTTCGCCCTGCAGTCCCCCTCCCGAAACTAGGGAGCAAAAAAGGCGAAAAAAAAATACTTTAAAAATATTTCTGAACGGGGCTTAGGCATTTACCTTGTGAGCACTTTGGTATGACATATTTTATACGGTGCTTAAAATGGATGATGTTATCTCTCTGTACTCTATTAAATCCAAGAGACCTCCAGCAGACGTGAAAGACAGTCGAAATTTCTATCACGCCATTACTGTTAGAATTGGTTACATGGGCACAATTATAGCTTCGGCGTGAGCATCCCTCGCCCGGGACTGTTACTCCGCCTCGTTACCTTAACGACGATAATCCGAAACGACCCACTTATCGTTGGCGTTACAGACATCGTCGAATCCTCCTGCAGCTCCTTCGTTCCTACCTCAAAAATGACGCCATTAGTCTTGAGGGAAGAGGAGAGTGGCGAGCACCTCAACCAGCCGGGGAGCCGAAAATGATCACCAATTCTCTCACTCGAGGCTAAACTTATCTGTTATCTTTGTAAAAAAAACCACTTTTATAAACTTACAGTTCAAACGTAATCTTTATTTACATACCAACTATCTTTACGTCTCTCCTGGGTGTGTGTGTGTGTGTGTGTGTGTGAATTAGTAGTACAGGAACCTCAACCCGGGAGGAAATAATACGTAGAACTTAACGCAAGAGTGGAAAACGACAGAGAACTGCTATGACAACAAATATAAATATGTAAACACACTTCTTATCTCCTGCCATCTCACCCTCTCTCGTCATCCCGTTCATATAAAACCTAAAGTTATCTGTATGTAAACTGTACACCAACCTCTTACTAGACAGTTACAGTATATTATGTATACCAGTTTTCTTATACAGGTTATACTATGTAAGCTCACTATGAATACGTGTATAGGTCAATTGTAGTTTATATTGACCTTCAAAAGGTGGGCTATTAAGTATACTGGTACCAGGACAAGAGACTATCAATACCTGTTTCTATCCACAACAGGAACCGAACCGAACCGAACCTAATTGGAGAGAAAGCAGCTTCACTTCAACCAATGACCAACAATCTGAGTATTTTGAAACCAAATCTTAGAATCACCGAACCAAAACTAATTAACATAACCAAGCACCTTGAACCCAACCATTGTTATCTGACACTACTACTACAAGACTGAACAACTCCCTAAATGAAGGATAATCTCAAACCAAAGAGAAGTAAATACGTAAGGCAAAACACACAAGCAGTTAAGAGAAATCACCGTACACAGACAGACAGACAGACACACAGACAGACAGACAGACAGACAGACAGAAGACAAACCATGAATCAAACTCGACAAAATTATCCACCAATCAAAACTGATGATTGACACTCCTCCTACCTGGCGACAAGGTGTAGACCGATCTCAAATGACTCTCACCTGTTTTAAAATTTATGATATGAAGATTTTATTCAATTAATCCAGAACCAATTATAATGATAACATCGAATTTCTTGCCGACTAAAAAAAAAATATGAATAAGTCTGTTTATTCAGGAGTGTTTTGCCACAAGTTGGTATAAGGAAAGTTGTTGTGATGTGGGGCGAGTGTTGGGGGCGAGGCGAGTGTTGGGGGCGAGGCGAGTGTTGGGGGCGAGGCAGTTGGGGGCGAGGCGAGTGTTGGGGGGCGAGGCGAGTGTTGGGGGGCGAGGCGAGTGTTGGGGCGAGGCGAGGCGAGTGTTGGGGGCGAGGCGAGTGTTGGGGCAGGCAGGCAGGAGTGTTGGGGGCGAGGCAGCGGTAGCGAGGCGAGTGTTGGGGGCGAGGCGAGTGTTGGGGGCGGTATTTGTTCCCACTAATTCAAATACAACTATATAATGAAGTTTTGACTGTGTTTTACGACTTTCTAAAGGAGACAAAGAGATTGTAATCTCTCTCTCTCTCTCTCTCTCTCTCTCTCTCTCTCTCTCTCTCTCTGTCTGTTCACTACAAGAACGCAATAAGTGGACTGAACACCTTGAAACACGAGGAAGATTTGTCAACGTAATATCACCTGTGGACCCCCTGAGGAGCCTGATGACCAATGGATCACTGACATATAAAGTGGACGACGAAGACATTACTGTAACTTTTTTTTTCTCTCTCTCCATTACCAAAGACTCGGGCTGCTGGAATAATGGACCCCGAGGGAAGAATTACATCAACATTCTCTCTTAGTTCAGTAATGACCATAACGAGGACACCGGCCGTTATATATTAAACTCCTATCCCCCGGGGTGCTGTAACGCTCCGTCATGCAGGTCACACCACGGAGTCTTTAACCACGCCCACACCTCGCTCAGTCCACCACACCAAGCCACGACAAACCTACCATAAAAGGGATGTCAACAACCTGTACACCTTTTATCAATACATATAAAAGGTAATTATGATCTATATTCATCTAAAACACAGTACAGTTAATACATAGTTGGTGTCTTTTAGTCTCTGTGAGTGTGGAGTCAATTTTGTCAACCTACAGGGCGTCGACGTTGCTGCGTGTTGTAGGGGGCACATCTAGTCACCTATTCATTCTGTCGTCACCTCAAGTCGTCGCAACACGCACTATTATATCACAGTCTAGTCCTCCCCTCCCTCCCCTGATGAAATAGCAGGTAGAAGAAGGGCCACTCTTCCACCCACCCCCCTGCCCTGCCCTGCCCTGCCCTGCCCTGCCCTGCCCTGCCCTGCCCTGCCCTGCCCTGCCCTGTGATAAACGTATTTCTCGTGTTATCCGGGAAGCTGACGTTTGTATGGGTATTCCTTAATCCTGGAGATTTTAGGCAGCAAAGGTGGGAGTGGAGGCAATGAGCGGGGAGGGCAGGGTAAGCCGCCATTACGAGGTGTGCCTGTGTGTGTGTGGTGGCGCGGGAGATGATGGTCGTCGTTAGTGCCAACTTGTCTCCCCGACGGGTATGACCAAGCTTACTACCGGTTTACGAGGAGCTGCCACCAGACTCTCTCCTGCCACACCCCCTCACTCCCTTACCCTAGATTTAATACCCATCTCCTCACTCTCACTACCCCCAACCTAACCCCTCCCCCTCCCATCCCTGTCTATCACCTAACCCCCACCCCCAACTCTCTCTCTCCACTTGTCGGCGAAAGACTTCCTGTGGCCCTGTTGGGGGGGATGATGGGGGTGGGGGGTTGAGAGGACACTGGTCAACACAAATCTTCAAGTGACGCCCCTCTCTCTTAGTCCCCTCACCGTTTCCCCTTAAGCTCCCGGTTTCTGGTAAAATCTTCTCTGTCATCACTACACATCCCCTCACATCGCCCTCCTACCACAACTACCTCTACCACTCCAACTGTACTACTAACTCACATTTACCACGACATAAATCACATAATCACCATCACATCCCCCAACCATCACTACAACACACACACACACACACACACACACCAAAGAGCGGGACCTCAGAGCGGAGTGAAAATCCAAATATTTACCGCTGTCTTGAGAACACACGTTTGAGCGATTAAGACGAGGCGGAGGGCGGCTGGGGGCTGCTGGCCACTTGACGGTCTCTTCAGGTAATATTCCCCGGGCCTGCCGCCAACGCACACACACAGACCTCCTCCTACCACTTGTGAATCTGATGAGTCTACTGTCGCTGTCTTGCTCCAACTTCATATCACTGTCATGTTACTTGAAAAATAATGAAAGTTCTCGCTGGCAAGGAAACGCTATTATTATTATTATTATTATTATTATTATTATTATTATTATCATTATTATTATTATTATTATTATTATTATTATTATTATTATTATTATTATTTCACATTCCATTTTTAATGACCGAGTACATTAATAACATCAACGTCTTAGGCACAAAACAACAACACACTCTCACACTGCACAAACGAGGTCACGTACCTAACACGATAAAGAAAGTGTCAATAGCGCCGTGCCATCACCGGCTGGTCAATAAGCAGACGACAGCGAGGCAGCCAGTCATAAACCTCGACCATCATCACATCAACTCCCCACGAGAGCCATTCCGGTGCCTCAAGTGCCAGGGGTCACTCTCAAAATATTGACACACCCACGACCGCTATACCCCTAACCAAGTGCCACTCAAAGTACCCTCTTCAGCGTCACTATTAATGCCAGCCACCAGTGATAGTGCCAATCCTAGTACCTTCCACTAGTACCACCAACACTGTTACTGCTCCCCCCCCTGTTAGTGCCACCTTCAGCACTCAATATTGCTATCACCATCAGAGCCACTTGTTTCCTTATCACGATTTCGTCACCACCAGGTATACACCTCCCCGAACACCGTCCCCTCTCACCTGCCTGTGTTCTACAAGTATCCCAACATGGCCACCCTCCATGAAAGGATTGTTGTACTGTATATATTTCTTCAGAGATATATATCAAAGATTCATATAACACCAGGAGTACCGCGCTACACCTCACGCCTCTTCCCATATTTGACCTCTGACCTTCAACCTTGGCTTTGACCTTTAACAACAGAGATAGAATTTTATGGTCTGCACTTTGTTCAGAAAACTCACGAGAAGTTTTATCAAAATATCTGTAGTGATGCAAGAGATAAGCCCCGGGTAAGGAAAAGTTTGTTGACACCCTGACAACTACACTGTAACAAGTCGGTGTTCCACGGGCGTGTGTAAAGGAGAGATATTATTTAGTAAGACCATCCCCACCCTATTACTTCACCAGCATTACTATATGTTAGGTTAGTGCCCCCCACCTCAACATGGTCAGTCAGTACCACCCTCACATCAGACGGTCAACAACCAAACAAGCACACCTACTCACGAGGGCCAACCACCACCCTCTGACAGCTCCAGAAGATCCCCGGCGCCAGTCATGACGCTCCGCTGCTGAAGAAGGAGACGAGGAGGAAGAAGAGGGACAAAAAGTGACTTGTGGCAAAAACAGCGCTTGAGAGAGAGAGAGAGAGAGAGAGAGAGAGAGAGCACTGTCTTCATCGCCGCTGAGGGAGATAATTGGACGGGCGGGGGAGAATAAGAAGAACCCTACGGCAGGAGACGGCCGGCTGAGGGGAGTTTCCTCACTTCCCCACCACCGGAAAAAAAACACCGAGTAGTCTTGGGTATATGACAGCCCCTGGTGGACTTAACACAGTGGTTATAACAAAGTTTCCAGTACCTCACCTCACACACTTCATATGGACATTTTTCAGCGCGAGACAAACTTCCAAACTTTAACCGTTTATTCCTGAAATTCAATTCCAAAGTTTCCCTCCCAATTTTTACAAAATAGAAACGGCATCTTAGTGACACGAGACGGCAAGGAAAATAAATGTTGCCTGAAAGAATGGCGGGTCTCCACTGTCAGAATTAATTTAACACTGCAACTTCATTAAACTCTCAACTCAACTTGGAAGGCTCTTGCTTCTTCAAATACTCGCTCACCTCCCTCGAGTACCTTCACTCACACGAGGAAAACTTCTGAGTTATTAAAATCACCCGAGTTGTCAAGTGGCTCCCAACTTGTTGCTGAAGACACTGTAAACACCGCCACGCTGCCACACCCGACACAAAAATTTTAAACGTTTTTGTAACATCTCCAACTTGTTCCAAATGTTCTCATCCATCATATGAACTTTAAGTCTTAAGAACGTACTCTAAAAACAGCGTCGGCACGATAAGTCAACACTACACTACCTTGGCATTCACCTGCACCCCGCAATGGAGCACAAATAAGTTGCGCCAGGCGAACGTTTACCCGTCTTCTACCTGCCATGGGGCTCTTTCATGATACGAGAATTATTCCTGTATGGATGAAGGTAAACGATAGATAATTGATTCGAGGTCATCCACCACCATTAAGACGGACAAACAAACACCTTATTATTCAACCATCCTCAGCTTGTAATGTGATGGTGCTCGACTCTTGCTTGTAATATTGTTTTTAACACTCGACTTAAGTTACTAGTGTGTTTACCTAGTGATGCTCTCTCTCTCTCTCCACGCTACCCCAATCGTCAGCCCACACCCTCGGCAGCAGCACCTCGTCAGCCCACGCCGCCACAATCGTCAGCACGGGGCGCCAGTCAAAAGCCCCCAACATTTGGCTTGGCGTGGCGGGTGGGCTGCAGCGGCTAATTAACATTTTTAAATCTTCTCTCACTTGTCCAAAGCGTGGAGGAAAATCCCCCAGTGAGAGAGCGGACAAAGGGCTGTCATAAGAATCGGCTTAATTTGGCATGTAACAATGAAAGTGGCGCACCCAGGCAGTTTGGCCGTCAGAGTCTGCTGGTACGGTCTTACTCTGTTACACGCCACTACCTAAATACTTTATACACCAGTGGGGTTTTACCTGGTCCTTGTTTTGTTTTATTTTATTAATTTTTTTGCAGTGTATAAAATTCTGTTGATTTTTTCTGTAAATGTGAAAAAAGTTTTGTTGACTTTTCAAAATTACAAAAAATATAATTTTTTTTATTAAAGTTGAAGAAAATCCTGTTATTTTTTTTAATAAACACAATATATGTTTGTTTTCCGAAAATATGATAAAAATTCTAGAGATTCTTCGTAAACAAACAAAAATAAACATTTCATTTAACGTAAAAATTCTACCTTTTTTTTTTCGTAATTACACAAAAATGTATAATTTCCTTAACACACAAAATTATCTTTCTCTTCGTAAAACAGATAAAGTCATATTCCCCACAACCACTGAGCTCTCCCTGTTAAAACATATTATGAGTATAATATTATTTCATCCTCGTGGAGAAAATTACCACGAGGCTGTATAATATAGCGCGAGCCATCCTACACACCCGGGGTAAACAAGAAGCTTCTGTATACTGAATGTCTCTCTAATACTGACATTCACAGGGATAGACAGCCAGAAATATTCACATCATATACACTTACACAGACAACTACATCAACTAAGACCACACAAGACAACTGTACTGGCAGGAATAGGTCTTTATACTATACATAAATTCACAAGAACTACTGAACACAGGTATACAACAGGTACACAGCAGGTAAACTACACCATCAGCCCTGAAAAAAAAAAAAACATGTTCCGTCAAGACCTTCCCGTCAGCTTCCCCGCTGTATGACTGACTTGAACACAGTAAACAAATATGTGTTGCCTTAAACCTCGACCAAGTCATAAAAGAGAATAATAAATGTATATATATATATGAATGAATAAATTTGTTAATTCCACATTGAAGGGAGGAGAGGACACAAATCTCTTTCAGGACGCTCCTTTCCGGCTAACAACTGCCAATGAGGACTTAATGCTTGACGCTTCCTCAGAACCAGGATGACTCGCCACAACCCACCCCTCATCCCTTCCTCCTCTCCTGGTGTGCTTGAAGGCCTGCCAAATTTCTTTCTCTTGCTTTGATCTTTTTGCCAACATTTGTCTGGCCGTCACAATCTTTTTATCTGACGGTCTTCCTCTTGATTATGCTAACAAGGATGGGGTGAGTTGGGAGCTACAGTCGTGTGAGGGAAAAGTCGGGAGTCGTGAGCACAAGCGAGTCTCCTATAAGGAAGTCTTCACCACCTCCCCGGTCCCCTTGTGTCTCTATCCTGGTTTTCTCTCGTTATAATCTTCATCAGGTCCTGCCCTCTCGTCTCTTCCCTCACAGATGGTCCTCACCCCATCAAATCGGATTGTTCTCTGGTCCAATGAAGTCATCGGCTCTCTTGATTCACCCTCTCGCTTATCCTTCCCTGTCCTTATACTCCTCACCGGGTCCTGCCCTCTCGCCTCACCCCTCACAGTGGGTCGTGGCCCATCAATTTGGGTTGTTCCCAAGTCCTCACCTCTTACCCTCACTGCTCCCCAGGTCCTCATCTCTTATCCCAGGTTCTCCTCACTAGTCCCCTCCCCCCCCTCAGCCTCAGATCCTCGCCGTCAGTCGCCTCATCATGGGCTATTCTTCCTCGGGCGCGACTGGCACAATGTTGTCTTTGTGGCGAGGTGACTTACTGAATCCTTAGTCCCTTTTTTACACTTCGTCCTTTGTCGCAGTGTTCCTCCCCGCCTCCACCACTATGAAAAAATGTTGATGTATTCACAGTGGAGTTCTTTAGGATCCATCAATGCGGGATAATTACTGGCACAGCCATTCTCTCCCGTCTGACAAATCGTGGAGGAGGTGCACTCATCCCTCATTGTTGTTAGACAACTTCTTGAAATGCTGCACTCAGCCACCGCCACCGACCAGGAGAGGACACAGCTCGCCCAGGTATGAGCATCGAGGTGCTACAAAACTCCGCGTTGTGAGCTGTGGTTTACATGTAGTTTCAAGACTAAAATACCAGATTAACTGAAAACTGCGAATCCCTTGTATTCAAATGTTAGAAACAGCATTCGTGGCAAACAGTAGCTGCTGCAGTAATAAAAACAGCAGCAGCAGTAGTAGTAGCGTCTACAATCACATATAATTGTCTCTCCATCCCCCAAGTAGCCGTGGGACAGGACCCCTGAGGCGGACCAGTAAGCACCTGTTACCTACCTCAGCGACCCCACCCACCCGTCGCGTCGTCCCGGTCTCCTCACACAAAAACCTGCCTATTACTGCCAATATTCCCCCCGTGTATCCACAGTCCATAACCTGTCACCCCTCAATCAATCACCTCGCCTGCCCACTCGGAAAACTGTCACCCATTTATCAATCATTTCACGAGAGGAATTCCACGGAGGGACTCGCCAGGCTAACCGTAAACGAGAAGCTTAAGCCTGACCTGACCCGAGGCTGCCTGAGCACGAGGGTGAGAGAGTGAGGGAGAAACAGCAGGCGATGGAGTAGAGACAGCTGTAGGAGAATGAGGAAAAGAGAGGGAGTGAGAGAGAAAGATGTAGGAGAATAAGAGAGGGAGAGAGAGAGAGAGAGAGAGAGAAAGATGTAGGAGAATAAGAGAGGGAGAGAGAGAGAGAAAGGTGTGGGAGAATAAGAGAGGGGGAGAGAGAAGTGGGAGAAAGAAGATATATGAAAGAGATCTGACTGAAAAAATATTAAAAGAAAGTGAATTTGGGGAGAAAGAAACCTGGAGAAAGCAACTGAAGGCGCAAGATGGTTGAAGACGAGAGAGAGAGAGAGAGAGAGAGAGAGAGAGAGAGAGAGAGAGAGAGCAAAGGAGGAAGGGAAAGAGAGAGTGAACAAGGAGAAGAAGAGAGATAGGTCTCCAGCAGCCTCCACCACCACTTGACGATCATCTTTGTAATATTATGTAAACAAAACGTGATTTCTCTGTTGATGGTTGTCATTGGGGGACCTGTTCCTCTCCTGTACACCACCATCACCTGACGAGTCATGCTGTGCCTCACGTTATGCCCAGTGTTCACCTCATTATTTCTCATTCATGCCAAGGATTTCACTCACAAATAAAAACAAATAAAATAAAATAAAAAACGAGAAAAAATACATAAAAAATAAGAAAGAAATCATTATTGGAAGTTATACAAAGAAAAATCAATATTGAAAATTGTCCACAGGTAAAATTTTTGTTTGGAAGGTAAAAACACAAAAAAACACGCGATTCTTTTGTTATTCATTAAGATACTCCCTCCCTCCCCCCCACAACAACAACAATCAACGGAAACACCTGTCGTCTCCTCACAATCTCGAAAGTTTATGTTTCTAAAACTTATTATTGACCACTTTGATGTAATTTCTTTTTTCTAGAAACATTCAAACCTGAAAAAACTTATCGATGAATTCGTCTTGGAAAATAAAAAATACAAGAATTTCGTTACCTTTGGAAAAATTGCTGTTTGTGACTTATGTTTTTGTGTTAGCCTACAAGAGAGTGTTAATTGAAAAGGACAACCACTTGGGGGCCTTTACACCAACAATCTTTGGCATAATGTAAACAACAGTCTTTATTATCCCCCGCACAGTGTATTCATCCACTACAGAAGACACTGTATTGGTACCATAAAGTCTCACGTCGTCGTCCTCCCCTTTGCTGCTGTCTTGTTTTGCTACCGTGGGCGTGGTGTGTGATAGTGGGCGTGGGTTATCCTACTGTAGGCGTGAAGTGTTCTACCGTGGGTGTGGTGTGTGATAGTGGGCGTGGGTTATCCTACTGTAGGCGTGGAGTGTTCTACCGTGGGTGTGGGTATGCTACTGAAGGAGTGAGATATGCTATAGAGGGCGTGGGGTGTGCTACCATGGGCGTTGTGGCTGCGACGCAAGAAAAGAAAAGGTGACAGAAGCGCTGTGTCACCATGTAAGCCAAAGACACTCACGTCCTGCCGAGGAAGACAAAGAGGACTGGGGCGACGAAGACAGTGGGGGCGGCACACAAGAGGCCGCACCGCCCCTCCAGCAAGGCAAATAAGCCACTTGCGCCTCACCACACAAAACACTGGCCTTTTCTCTCTCTCTCTCTCTCTCTCTCTCTCTCTCTCTCTCTCTCTCTCTACGTTTCCGCCGGAGGACATCATAGGCCTAAGAGCTCGCTGCCGTCTCCATCATCAGGACGAGGCCTAAATCAACGCGACAATAAGGGACCAAAATTACTGCCAGTCGGACCAATATCAAGATAACTCGAAATTTTCTTTGGGTCTTTATCCTCGAGGAGTGACACCACTGCGTACTGTCTGTTAGTCTCTCTCTATCCAAAATCATTTACTGCTTCGTGGAACTTAATCGTGTCTTAACGTCTTGTGGGTTGTTTTAATTCCAGACCAACACCATCAATTGTTCACCAGGATAACGTAAAGGCAGAGCTGTTTTGTGGTGGCTGTTTACCCAAGAATGTCAACGATCCATTAAGTTTTTTTGAGTGTTATTACCCGGGAGCCTCGTACTGACGTGATGAGCGGTGCCTGGTGAGGACGTGGACGCTGACAGCCGGCTTATGAGGATCTTCACTACGCCGTAAACTCCACCCGGCCATAAACCTTAAGTGAGTAAACAAACCCGAATCTCAATCTCATCGTCCGTGAATAATCTCTTCCTCAGCCTCGTCAAAAATCTCACTTACATGTCATAAAACGCAGGAGAAGGCGTCACATCACCCTGGCCACACACACCCACCCTTCACACGTTCACATCCTCAGATCCACACGACAACAGGATGTCCAGGAATCACTTGACACTCTAGAATAGTCTCGAAAAACAGCTTCTCTAACCATACATATTATAAACATAAGCTTGGTGGTGGAGTGGTAGGTCAGGTGATCGTCAATGAACACCAGTGTACAAAACATCTGTAATTTTACTCGCCGGGGAAAAATTCGGACGATGGCGACACGTCAGGCACTAAGACTGAAGTGACACCGTGGGAGGGAACACGAGGTACGATATGAAATAAGACGTGAGGACAGGTAGGTAGGTGGGTGGGTATGTATCTGGGATGGACAACAAAATATGGTGGCTCAAGATATCAAATTCAAAGTTAGGACAGGACAAAACAAAGCAGAAGATCTGGTGCGGACACGACCTTTCATGATACCATCTCCTCGCCCCCACCGTCACACAACGGACGGACGGACGGACGGACACACACACACACACGATACCTAATCTGAACTTTCATATTATCCCACATTTCTTCAGAGGCTGTAAGGAAGTTCTGCTACAACAACATCAACAGTGACGGTCGCCTGATCCATCTCGCTTGGTTCTGTCACTACTACTACGCCCCTTCACCTCAACCTGACCACCTCCGTCTGTAAACACCTCGACAACACTATTTATAATGAACGTCTTCAAACACCATCACATCTACACCTTCCACAATTACCGTATAGAAATTCTGACCCTACACTTTGACAAGGAGTTTCCCCCATGTCTTTCTGACGCTATTTTCAGTCAATCTATTTCAGGTAATACTCAAAGAGATATAGCCAGTTTCCTTAAGGCATGTAATTTGCTGTATACATTATGTAGACCTCAATTCGTCTAGTGTAGGCAGACAGTAAGATGCATACTATATCATCTCGTTCTAGTACCTGTTATTGCCTGAAGAAATCTCACACCTGGACACGTTGTTTAAGTCACGACGAGAACACTGCTAACTACTTCAGGAGAACCGCGACCAAATGACATGTTCCCAGAGGTGAGCCAACATGACCACCATTTCTTAACATCACGTCTTTAGGGATGTGGTCAAAGCTATTTAAATATTGAGGAGCTAAAAAACCAGAGGATGCAAACGTAGTATCTTCTGATCTTAGTTACACGTACTAACCAGGTTATAAAAGTTAATCAATAAATAAAATGTCTCATAAAAGTGTGTGTTTGGACCCAAGCCTGAGGCAACAGCCAAATATGGACACACCTTTAGAGCAGCGCTGCGACATTTATACCAGAAGGGGTCATCATGGAGGACGCTATCCACTACATTAAGCTCCGGGTTGTCATGTAATACTGACTAAGAACAACACAACACCACACTGCCAAACACCACACACTTAACATACTCCAACAAAAACACCACACACTTAAAACCACACACTTAACATACTCTAACAACACTAAACTTCGGTGAAACTTAACTCGTGTGGGAGAGGAGCTTGTAACGATACACAAGAACATAAGGAGTCTGCAATAGGCTGGTTGGCCTGTGCATGGCAGCTCCTGTCGAGAGTTACAACCACACTCTATCATCCACGAATCTATCTAGCCTTCTTATAAAACTTTCCAGCGTTCCAGCACTTACTACAAAGTTGCTAAGCTTGTTCCACTCGTCTACCACCCTATTTGTGAACCAGTTCCTTCCTATCTCCCTCCTAGACCTAAACTTATCCAACTTAAATCCGTTGCTCCGAGTCCTATCCTGCTCGGATATTATAAGAATTTTATCTATATCACCTTTATTGATTCCTTTCACCCACTTAAATACTTCTATCATATCTCCCCTCACTCCGTCTTTCTAGGGAATGCAAGGTTAGTTTCTCTAATCTATCTTGATATGAAAGGTTTCTAAGTACCGGAATCATTTTCGTCATTCTTAGCTGCACCGACTCCAGTGAATTGACAATAAGGGCACCAGAACAGCATAATCGAAGTGCAGCCTGACTAGCGCAAGATATAGATGCAATATGACCTCCGCACTCTTATTACTTACACTTCTAGGTATATAACCTAATACTCTGTTTGCCTTACTTCGAACATTAACGCACTGTTTAACGACGGCGAGGCGAGGAGTTAGTGCTTGGAACACCAAGGAGTTGACACTCTCCAGTAAAATACGGCCCTAGATTGAGGGCGATGATAAAAGGCTACAATGATTGTTCTGGGGGGAGAGAGGGAGAGAGGGTGGGTGAGGGGCAGGGGGAGAAGGCGGGCGGGCGGGGGTGCTGGGGTGTCCTGGACGATGGCGACAGAGAGGCGAGGGGAGAATAACTGGGGTGAAGATGGATTTAGTGACGAGTGGGCCGACTGTGTTGATTCTAGGAAGTATAAAACAAAGGTATAATTTTTCCAGATCAGAACGTGACAGCCATTATACTGAGAGAGAGAGAGAGAGAGAGAGAGAGAGAGAAGACGTGGTGTCAACAAGAACCCTCACACAAACCTCAACACAACGCCTTAATAACGACACGTCTACCCCATTAACACCAACGAGATAAAATGCTCGCCTTTACCTGCTTAATTAGAGACAAAACTCCAACAGGTGATACAGGTGATCACACTAAGACACCCACACATGAGGTGGACACATTGGAGGGGGGACAGAGGAGGGGGGACACACACACAGGTATACATCTCGATCACTCAGGTATACACAACCACCTCATTAATAGATACACCTTCATTATCACCCTGGACTAATGATCAGACTAATGAGTATCCAGGAGACCTTTAGATAATGAAACATGTTAACACTCCTCCCCCTCCTCCTTCCTTCCACCCCCTTGTCTCCCCTCCTCACCCCCTCCCCTCCCAGCCCATCATTACCAGGACAGGAGATATTAGGAAGAATTATCATGTGCACTTAATCATCCTTTTAATCATCACCGTAATCATACAATCATCTTCATCATCATCACCGTCATCACCATCATCATCACCATCATCATCACCATCATCATCACCATCATCATCACCATCACCATCACCATCATCATCACCATCATCTTCCAATCATCTTCATCATCATCACCGTCATCACCATCATCATCACCATCATCATCACCATCATCATCACCATCATCATCACCATCACCATCACCATCATCATCACCATCATCTTCCACATATTTTTTTACAGTGGTTTACTTAAATATCACTACAATTTACTTATCTCCTTATTAAGTATTTCATTTGAATTAAGTAATAAGACACTTCTCTTTGGAGGTGGATAAAGTGTGATATAAAAGTAAATGGATTTATATTGTATAAATTCTATACTATATAAACACCACGTATTTATACTTGCCTACTTATTTACACTTATCAATTTACATAACAAAAGTGTAAATCTCCAGTGCCATTGAGAGAGAAGTCACGAGCTCAAACCTCCACCACACACCCTCACCATGCCCACACCCCAGCCACTCCACCACCACCCCTCTCCCAGCCACACCACCACCCCCCAGCCACACCACCCAGCCACACCACTTGAAGATGCTCAACTTATCATGTAACAGCTCTTCAAGGCTGTGTCTGCTCCTTCACTTGTTTGCTTTCAAAACGCCAAACACCATCCTCAAACTCCAACAACGAGATCTGACTCCAGTAGTGGTGGTGGTGGAGGTAGTGGGGGAGAGGGGTTGGTGGGAGTGGTGAAGAAGGGGAGATGGGATGGGGCTGGGAGAGGAGGGAGGGGAGGAGGAAGGGGAGGGGGCGGTCCGAATTATCATGAGCTCGTACGCGGCGAAAATTTTACCTTATTAACGGGGGAAGTAAAAACGAATTATCTTGACTCGGCGAAAGAAATAAGGAGGTGGTAATGAGGGAGGTACTAATGGTAATGAGGGAGGTTATTAACGGGGGAAGTAAAAACGAATTATCTTGACTCGGCGAAAGAAATAAGGAGGTGGTAATGAGGGAGGTACTAATGGTAATGAGGGAGGTACTAATGGTAATGAGGAGGTACTAATAGTAATGAGGAGTACTAAGGTAATGAGGGGATACACTAATGATAAGGGGAGAATGTACTAAGTGGTACTAATGAGGGAGGTACTAATGGTAATGTACTAGTGGTAATGAGGAGGTACTAATGGTAATGAGGGAGGTACTAGTGGTAATGGGGAGACAGGTTGTAGTAATTAAGAGGTAGAAAGCCCTCAAAAAGTTTTAGAGAGAGAGAGAGAGAGAACAGGTAGTATCAAGGTGTTAAAAAGTCTTCCATACATTTCGCGATACCCTCAAAGAAGCATCAACGACACACACACACCACCAACACTATGCACGGGTCTACCTGGTGAAGCCCACCATGGATTTATCACACACTACACTTTAAAAATATACTCTCCCAGTGCTCAGGTCCCTCATCTTTAGGCCAGTCTTTAACGCCGCCTTCTAGTCTATATTCTACCTTTAAGTTTTTTTTTTTTGCACTGATGTTTACTCCCAACCTCTGTAATTATTTTCGTTTATTCACCTTTTTTTTATAGTCTCTCTCTATAGTCTCTCTCTCTTATACACTGCACGTCTGTTATCATGGATGGGGGAAGGAGGAGAAGGGGGGATGAAAGGGCAATTAGAGAAGGGTCTTAGCGCCATGGGGGAGGAGGAGAATGGGGGGGGGTGTTAGCTGCTGGCAATATTGGGGAGATCACCGTCAAAATTAAGCACCACAACGACACCTTAACACGGAGAACACGTCGTCGAGTAGCTCCTGTCGCCGCCTCGCACCTTGGGACTAGTGCAAAACACTCGGTACTTGAGGCATCGTGGCTGTTGTGGTTCTTTGTTCGTAGCTGCAGTCGTGGTTTTCAAAAATTCCATTGTGTATGTTGCGTGTACAAGGATGAGGCAGCCCAGGACCCACACGCCGGGGTATCATCACGTGATGCACAAGACGACACGTCCTCCAAGAGACTGATTGTCAACAACTTGAAAGCTGACTGACAGACTTGCAATTATCTAAAAGTTCTCAGACAGAGCGAGGAACACCACCTGGCTATTTTGAGAGAGAGAGAGAGAGAGAGAGAGAGAGAGAGAGAGAGAGAGAGAGAGAGAGAGATAACAACAACACCTGGCAGCTCACAGACAGTCACAAGAACAGTATTATCATTTCACAGACAGACACAACAACAGCAACTGGAAGTTCACACTAGACGCACACACACAGACACAGCGGGAGCATCAGAGAAATACACATCTCCTCAGCAGCAAGCACCGTGTTGGTCCTCTTCCATCTCGATACTCCTCCTGACAAGCAGCCCCTAGTGTGATGATTCCCCTCAGCTGGTTCAGGTAGACCACAGAAGCCCCAACACCCACCTGGGAACGCGCGCACACACACACACACACACACCTGTTCCAGTAACTGCCGCTCACCCGTGACGCGCTGGCAACTCCCTCACTGACCCACTTAACACAGCGGCAACTCCTGTATTAACCACTCTGGTCAGGCCACCACACTGGGTTAACCATAGCGGTTTTGGGAATTAACTAAGCCTACAGGTGGATCTAGAGAGCTTTTACTCTCACGCCACGACCAGACATATGAACACCTCCAACACTAACCCTCCAATTTGTATTCTACCTGGCTCTACCCCCACATTAACACACCTGGTTTACAGAATGTTACCAGTTAAATTATTTTGCTTTACACTGTCTGAGACTATATCAGATGCTCACTGAAGGCATTAAATATTAACACCTAGGTAAGTGATGCAGCCACAAAGCTCCCCAGACCCTCACTACACGACTGCTAATAAATAAACAAGAGAATATATGAAGTGACGCGGGCTAAGAGGGAGGAGAAAAACGATGATGGATGAGCAGCTCTTCTCATGCCAGCACGATCAGTGTAGAATTAATGCTTCCTAACACAGGCAGTGGGAGATGAGCTGACCTCACTACTACACTCATCTAATAACATATCTAGGTTCATCATTCAGTTTCATTTAGGCATTACACATACCTATCATGTACACGTATCTATAATGTACACATATCTATCTTGTACACATAACCTATCATGTACACGTGTAGAATATTAAAACTGTGTGGTTTAAATTCAGCTGACAAAAATACACACAGCAGACAGCACCCAGGTGGAGGTAAGAACAGTGCATCTTGAGAATATCGTCACCTTCCTCAGGGCATTACGGAGGAGGAGGAGGAGGAGGAAGAGGAGGAGGAAGAGGGAAGGAGGAGGAGGAGGAGGAGGGAGAGGAGGAGGAGGAGGAGGAGGAGAGGAGGAGGAGGGGAGGGAGGAGGAAGAGGAGGAGGAGGAGGGGAGGAGGAGGAGGAGGGAAAGAGGAGGAGGAGGAGGAGGAGGAGGGAGGAGGAGGAGGAGGGAAAAGAAGAAAGAGGAGGGAAAAGAAGAAAGAGGAGGGAAAAGAAGAAAGAGGAGGAGGAGGAGGGGGCCGCCACCGCCAAACAATACGCCAAATAGAGAGACAATAGGCCTATAACAAGCGGCGGAGCACCTAGACGCCGCCACAGGACACCATACACAATAACAGTCAACGCCGCCGCTACCACCACACACACACACTCAACGCCGTCCACAACACACACGTCTACTTTCACAATACTCTATCTACCAGACAATGACATTATCTACGTACACAACACATCTACCTACACAGACACAGCAGATCTACCTACACAGAGACACATCTACCTAGACGCCTACACAGGACACACATCAATACGCTACCACCACACACACACACACACACACACAACGCCGTCCACAACACACATCTACTTTCACAATACTCTATCCACCCATAATGACCTACCCACAACACATCTACCTACACAACACATCTACCTACACAACACATCTACCTACACAGATATATCTACCTACACAACACATCTACCTACACAGCGACCTATCTACCAAGATCAACATCACCACACTCGCTGACTAGTAATCCCTCCCTCCCCATCCCCCTCTCTCCTCTACCATCCCTCACCCTCCCTCTCCTCCCCCATACTTCTCCTCTTAATCTCACATCTATCCTTCTCCTCCTTCGACCCAGATAGGCCTAGAGTGAAGGACGCCACCACACCGTAAAACACAGGACGAAGAGACCACAAACGACCACTAGACGCTAGATAACACCCGCTAACACTGTCCTCCATCTCTCCCTCCCTGCCTCACTTGCCTCACTCCTTACCTCCCTATCTCTCTCCCCCCTTCACCATCACCACGACCACCACCACCACCACCACCATCCACGATTGGCCAAAGTTACGACTCCAGGTTGATGACGGACGTGGGAGGGAGGGAGGGCAATAGGCACGGAGGAAGAGGAAGGGGAGGTTCAAGAGAAGGTCGAGGGTGAAGATATGAAGGAGAAGGAGGTCAAGGGAAAGGAAGAAGAAGGAGGAGGAAGGAAGGAAGGAAGGAAAGGAGGGGATCGATTGTGACGTCATATGAGACAGACGGATGGATTGGTACGAAAGAAAGTCGAAGATTAAGGTGAGGGACGTGAACAAGAACATGGAGGAGGAACTGAGGCGGAGGAAGGGGGGGAGGAGGAAGAGGAGGATGTGCCGAGAGGAAGTTGAAGAAGGTCAACAGGACAACACAAGGTGCGGATGGATAGGGTAGGGCAGTAGATAAAGGAAGAGAAACAGTGGATATGTGGTGGAAGGCGGGGTGGGAAAGTGACGGAGGAGGGGATGGAAAAATAGGGGAAGGAGATGGAGAGAAAGAGAGAGAAGGCAGGTAGGTGGGTCAGTGAGTGGGCAGGTGGGTGGGTGGGTCAGTGGGTGGGTGGGTGGGTCAGTGGGTGGGTCGGTGGGTGGGAGCAGTAAAAGCAGTGGGTCTTCTTTGCCCAAGGCGAGGCTCAGTTGATACCATCTTCCTCAGGATTCTACACAACGTCCACTCACCCACTCCTACACCACACCGCCACACCTCACAATCAACACCACACACACACACACACATATATAACCATCACCATACAATTATAATCACAACACATCGTCCCCACCACCACGAAGACAAGCAACCACGCCACACGAACACCCACACTTCTAACATTAATCGGACAGATTCTTGAGTTAAAAGTTATGCAGATACGATGAAATTACTCCTTTCCCGACTTGGCCATCACTCCCGACCCGGCCATCACTCCCGACCCGGCCATCACTCCCGACCTGGCCATCCACCAATAATAATACATCATCTGAAGAACACACTAAAACAATCATCAGAAATCTACAATATGTTCTCATCATACCTATCAACTCTATGTTAAGCAATGAAACAAAAAAATATAACCGCTGCACATGAGTGACCCCCTACCATCCCTCCACCCCAGACAGATAACTCGCCATAAACACACACACACACAAAACGACAACTTAACCAGAAAAAGCTATAGTTACCTCCTTCCATCAGCCACAACACAGACAAAAAAAGTACATATAAATCTCTCTTACTCCCAACTATCTGATCGCCGCCTGTAATGACACACGATCAATTACTTTCTCCTCACAGTAGAGAAAAAAAAATAATGGCTCTCGACTTTCCCTCTACTCCTCTCCTAGCGGGTATCTGATCTAAGGGTCGTCGAACATGAGTCACACTAGAGTCGTCAACAACAACAGGTGAACATAACTGTGGTCATTCCTTCAAAAGACCCATATTTGGTGCCTTAGATGCTGCTGACGGTCTCTGCTGGGGCGGGGCAGGGCGATGCGGAGCAGGGGTGGGCGGGGCAGGGGTGGGCGGGGCAGGGGCAAGCAGACCACCAGTCCTACGTGACCACCACAACACCTGGCTACTGTTTCAGCGCCCATACACTCTCTTATTTCCCCCGAGCGAAACTGTACACTCGAGGATGATTATGAATTCACGTTGGGAAAATGTGAGATAAAACCTAAACAACTGCAGAAATATGAAGAATAAAAAGGGACATACACTCTAAAATACACTTACACACACAAAGGTGGACACACACACAACAAACACACACAACGCTGCTGGAAAGAGTTATAACTGTATTTACAAATTAATATTCTGAGAAGCCAGACATAGCGAGGAAGAGTTGTCTAATAACAAAAGAAAAATGCAGATACACATAATGGAATACCAGGAATTATGAGAGAGAAAATCATTAAAGAGAGTGGAAGTTAGAGACAAGAGCACAGAGAGAGAGAGAGAGTGTGTGTGTGTGTGTGTGTGTGTGAGAGTGAGTGAGAGTAGAAGTGAGAGTGAGAGGAAGAGAGAGAGTGAGAGGAAGAGAGAGAAAGAGATGAAGAGAGGGGGAGGGAGCCAGTCCTAACTGCAGACAGCCTCCCAGCCGAGGCGTGGCGAGGATAGGCTCCCGGACGGACAGTAGTATTCCAGGCAGGACAGGGGAGGGAGGGCCGGCCGCTCTTTATGGAACACTTCCCTGCACCCGGCGCTACATCCCCAGCCACGCCGATAAAAAGAACGGCCTCCATAACGCCAGATTCACACACCATACACACACTCTCACGCCCCCTCTCACATACTACCTTTCACACTCTCCCCAGCTACATCGCGCGTTATCCACCCACCCAACCACCCTCCCTCCTATCAACAAACAATCCAAACACGCACACACACACAAACGAGTAGACACACACACACATTCTCTCTCTCCCCTCCCAGACACCACGGTCAGCAACAAGCAGTGGACACAGGATACTCTAGGGATAAGGTGGACCCCGCCGTCCCTCACGCCCCCGTCCCCCAGCCACTGGTTTGATCTACGGCGTGTCTGAGCAGTGGGTGGAGACGCTCATAAAACACCGGTATAACCCACTGATGGCGGGAGGGGGGGGGTTGTTGTAGGAAAGAAGCAAGGTAAGAAGACTCTCACCAGTCCACCACTGTCAGGGGTACAAAGAAAAAGCCTACACGTTACGATGTGACCAACGACGAACCCTTGCTGTGTAAGTACGCAGCATGTACCGGACCTGTCAGCACCATCACCACCACCCTCACTAAGAGTGCCCCGACTCTCACTTGGCTCAGTCACGTCAATATTGTTGTTATTGTTTACTTTGTATCTGTATTTTTCCGGTAAAGTAAACTGTTTCAACATCAATGTCAACAAAACCACCAACACCACCATTATCACCACCACCACCCACCAAGACAGGAAGAGCCGTCAGCAGGTGCAGTAAAAAAGCACCAGTAAGAGGTAGACACACACAGCCACCAAGTGAACAGCTCTCGAGTCCTGGGTGTTAAATCTGCGGGTTGACTAAGTGAGACAACAGGCCGGGAGGGAAGTGCACCACCTGGATACAAGTCACACACACACACACACACACAGTTAGAAGGTCCTGCAGGGAGGTGTGTGGAGGGAAGGGAGGAACCGCCTACACTAACGAAGGTGGAATGAGGTTAAGGAGATAGTGGGGGAAGGAGAATTCCAGGAAGAAGTGGAGGAGTGAGATTACAAGCAGCAAGTGTATGAGAGGGGCAACGAGAGAGTGGGCAAGAAAGGAGAGGGAACAGGACCGAGATACAAAGGGACGAGGAGTGAGTGGTGAGGGCGAGGGATGAGTGGTGAGGGCAAGGGATGAGGCGAGGGATGAGTGAGATGGTGAGGGCAGGATGAGTATGAGTAGGGAGTGGGAGGCGGGGTGAGGGTGGGGGATGAGAGAGGGCGGGGGATGAGGAGAGGGCGGGGATGAGGAGGGAGGGCGGGGATGAGGGGAGGAGGGCGGGGGGATGAGGGAGAGGGCGGGGATGAGGGCGAGTGGGGATGAGGTGAGGGCAGTTGAAGGATGGTGGGAGATGAGGAGGTGGGAGTTGATTAGTTGATGTAGGTAGTTGTTGGGGGGTATGGGTAACAAATGGGTAACAATGGGGGTAAGGGTAACAATGGGGTGAGGTAATAGTAAATGGAGGATGGGATAAAAGTCGAGGAGGGAGGGTCTGAACAAGTGAGTGAAGTTGGAAAGGGGAGAATAAGCCTGGAGTGCAGTGAAGGAGGAGTGACAGAGCAAGGGGGAAAGAGACATGGGAGAGGGCACTGAGGGAGGACCGACCCGCATCTATACACACGTAGGGAAAATTACCCCAAACCACAATAGCTGATGATCACTCTAGTCTCGCCCCCTAACACTCCTCTCCATCACCACCTAACCTAACCCCCTAACATTCCTCTCCATCACCTAACCTAACCTAAGCTAAGCTATCCTGGTATACACAAGTAATTTCCCTCACTTGTCTGTTCCCTTGACGTATTATATCCTGTTTCAGCCCACCACACCGGCTACCCCTGCAGGACACGCAGCACCAAGGTCACCCAAGAATCAAGTTTTTCCACATTCCTATCATACGAAATAATTAAACAATACACTTCATGATGTAACAAAAATAAACAAATTCTTGGTGTTCTTACGTCTTTCTACAGCAGATGAATAACGAGCTTCTTTAAACCTTCAACGAGGAAATTAAAACATCCACAACGGACAGAATTTCTCACGTATTTCACCCAAGATGTTTTAAATACACTGATAAAATCTTTACTATCCGTTTTTATTTTATCTTTAAGAATTACACGCCAAGTCTCGACTGGTATAAAAAGTTAATCCTATTCAAGAGATATAAAAAAAAAACTCTGTCGACAGCTCCAGAAAATGACAAATGACTCCCTCACGTCCCCCCAAGGCTGGTATAAAGTAGAGAGTATATTACCTAGCAAAATACTACGCGTTTTTTATCCATTACCTACGAGACCCCACAACAAAGCATCCGGTCTTGATTACACGATCCTTAATCCACCGAGTCATAAACTATTCGTTCCGAGACTCTGCTGATGCGATAATTTCCACCAACTACCTTTTTACGACACAAACTTATCAATTATCACATTTAAATCCTGCCATGGAGTTGTCCTTTTTGGGGATCCTGTTATAACCTTGTATCAAAACTTTTTCCCCGACCCATGAAGCACTCGGTCATAAACTTACTCGTTCCTTGTGGCTGTCACTATAATTTTCACCAGGTTGTCTTTTTTTTTTTAAAGGACAAACATATCAATTACCACATCTAAATTCTGTATGAGCGTCCGTGAAGTTCATTACAATCCCCCATCATCAAGTCTCTAGACGGTCCTCTTCACGCGGTGCAAGAAACTCGTCTTCCCGACCCTTGTGTTTTTGTTTTGGTTTTCCTTCTTCCTCGCGTTGATTTATAGTGTGTGCTCTCTCTCTCTCTCTCTCTCTCTCTCTCTCTCTCTCTCTCTCTCTCTCTCTCTCACTAATACAATTATCTCACCTAGTTATCTCAAGCCATCCCCAAGAGAGAGAATTACGAACAAGACCAACAATCGCTATTTGACTGACTGCTATTTGACTGCGGAGAACTAGGCCAGTGTGTAGGTGAGAGCTAGTGTGTGACATGCTGCACTGCCAGTCCCTACAACGCCTGGCATCAAAGCATTAAGGACCCAGAATAACACACCAGCCAAGTGGGGAGGAAAAATCATACATCAGTAAATCGGTCAGGAAAGGTGGGTAGAGGGATGAAAGGATGGCCAGAAAAAAGAATGAACGCCGTGGAGAGAGAATAGGTTGGTGGGAGGTGAAGGAGAGAGTAAAAGTGGGTCAAGGAGAAGGAAGAGGGAGAGGTGGGAGGGGAAGGAGAGGGGGAAGAAGGGAGATAAGGGAGAGGGAGAGTAGGGGGAGGGGAGAGAATGAAGAGGTGGGGAATGCAGAGGGGAAACAAGGAAGAGGGACGAGAGTAAAAGTGGGTCGTGAGGGAAGAGAAGGGAGATAAGGGAAAGGGGAGAGAAGGGAGACTAGGGAGAGTAGGGAGAGGTATCAGTGGGTGGTAGGGGCATCACTGAGGACCACTCCAGATGGTATAGATAGGGTGTAGCCGTCCACTACCATACGGGCGTCCTCTTGTCCTCACGCCCACACTTACACCACGCCCCATGCCTACACCCTAACCACAACACTACGCCCACAACTTCACTACGCCCACACCTACACTACGCCCACACCTACAATACGCCCACACCTACACTACGCCCACCATTACAACATCACCACACTTATTACTACCATATAAAACGCCTACCATCGTCATGAACACCACCACATCACCACCATCACCACCACATCACCACCATCACCACATCATCACCACCATCACCACATCATCACCACCTCCAGACAAACCCTTAGTCTACAACACTTCCCCAACAACACGAATCAATGATGAGAAATATAATAAGGGGGTGGAGGGGGTGGGGTGGAGGGGGTGGCAGGAGGAGGGACGGAAGAGGCAGGGGAGGCGTGGGAGGGGGGAAGAGGGTAGCACAGAGGAACATGATTGGACATGTTAGACACGAGGGCGGCCGAGGGGACACACGAGCTGACGTGGCAGAACAAGAGGAAGCAAGACTAGAAAATGGAGGAACACTTGAGGGGGATACTGTACTACTATACCATAATGAATATGTGGGGTCATGGTCATCCAGATGGTCAGGGGTAACGATGTGGGTGGGTGGGTGGGTGGGAGGAGCATTGAAGAATGGGATAGCAGCTGGAAATGTGGAAGGAAAGGAAGAAAATGAGGCAACAGAATGAAGAGAGAAGGATAACAACAAATAAAAAAAAAGTATGGGTTAGAGAAGAGGCAGAGAACATAACAAAAAGAAAGAGGATAATGCAAGACGAGTTATATTTTTATTCCAAACATTTGTCTCCTAAAAAAATTAAAATAAATAAATAACAAAAACAATGAGTCCTAGTGTTTTGTTGTGGTCTACTGAAGCACGCTGTCACCATCAACCCTTTAACGTGCTTTACTTTTATTTTTTTTTGGAGGGGGGGAGGGGGTACACTAACTGGACCTTATAATACAACAACAAGTCAAGGGGGAAAAAATCACATTTAATATCACATATAAGGAAACACTCCACCAACGACGATGATCCTCAGGGAGACATAATCACCTGCTACCTGAACCAACTCCTCCAATACACTGCAACACAATTTCAATTCCATATTCAAACAAATTATAATTCAGGTGTCTGTTAGATGTCACCTGTGTAAATTGACTTCTGACCTAACGTGAGAGTTGTGGGAGTGAGGGTGCCGGCAGGGGCAGTGTTGTGACCTAGACACACACACACACACACGCCTTGCTGCCCAGTGTTGGTCACGAGGAAGAGGAGGAGGAACATAGTACAATTTAAGTGCGGGCTAATTGAACGTAAATAAAATCGAGAGTTGACGTACCCTTGTGGTGGTGAGGACGAAGATGTGACCTCCGGCAGCGTCCAGCATCATGTCAGGAAGGATACGTTTGCCGGCATCGATGGTGTCTTCTCCATACTCAGCAGCGTCCTCGGGCCCCGCCAACAGCGCCTGCAAAAGAAAATAAACTTGTTAGTGACACTTTACTGGCTGGTGCTCTCTCTATACAGGTAAATCAAGGTAGAGATAATTAACACAATTCATAAGAGGTAGGTGTAACAGATGTATATTATAGTGTATACCATTCAGGCACACACACCGGGAAGGTCGCTGGGGAAGACTGAACTAACTGTAATGCAAAGGTAAGACAATAAACTAAGAACGAAAATAATTGCTGACTACATCATTTCTATTTACATCCCGGAACTGAGGACACCTTGAGCAAATCTCACACCAACACCCTACACAGAATAGAGACCTGTTGTCCTGTCACGTCAGCGGGTGTAGTGTCTGCTGTTGGGGATTTATGGTGAAAGCAGTAAGGGGTCACTCCGCCTTCAACCGTCCTGTTGTAAGTCGGCCACGGTGGGGATAATGTGTGTGTGTGTGTCAGGGTCCACAAGGCTCCGGGGTGCGTGTTAAGTGACAAGCAGCCGCAGCAAGCAAGGCAATGTCACCTGATGCATGTGGGAGCCTATACTGGACCTGTCGGCCACGAGACACGCCACCCAACACCACACCCACAACCATCCTGCTGGATCTTGTTAAGCTTCACTCCCCCTTCCCACACCACAACTCACGACGAATCGAAGTCTTAAGGAGGATAGGTTTAATTGAAGACGAAAATAAGTACACAATGACCTTCGTTAAAAATAAATTCCGCTTTTCCTTCGCCAACACCCAACTTATCTGATACATTCATCACGATCAGTCAGTCAGTCGCGAAATTTTGTTCACGTCCTCAGTGGTCCACACACAAGGCGAGACCCATGACAACAAACAACTAAAACCAATGATCTTAGTAGTCCTATTAATTTATTTGTTTTTCTTCTATCTCAGTCAAATATGTAAGTAGTTGCCACCTTGTAGTCTGTATTATTTTTCGTAAGAGAGAAACATTCACACCTGGTATAATACTCGCCATTATATTTTTTCCAGGTAGTAATGACAGAGGTTGGCAGCAGCGTGAAGCAGCGCGGGCCTCAAGGATTAACTCGGAGGTGGGAGGGAGGGAGGGATGGAGGCTCACTCAGCTGGAACACTCCTCTAATGGTGGCGCTCTCGACTTTCTTCCAGAGGCCACATTTGTCGCGGGCCGCACGTCATGGCTCCCCCACCAGGCCATGGCCCCTCGCACCACTGCTATAGCCTCATCTTGCATAAGTAATCGTCTTTCATATATCCTCCTCCTCTTTATTATAGCCCTGTCTTAGCTCTCCTTTATCATCTCCCCCATTACCAACACATCCTTTCTATACCATTAAGATAACAGTCTTCCTTTATCCTTTACTACACAGGGAAATTCGTCTCTTTCTCCCAGCATCACCGTCTTCATACATCCTCTCCTCGTCACTTAACGGCTCAGTGTAGGCGTAAATGTTCTTATCAAGATCCTTTTAGCAAGATTCCGTCTACCTCTCCCTCTCAGTGATGCAAATACACGCTTCTCTAACACCCTCTTCATCCAACCACCATAATCTTCTTCATCAGAGCGTTAGCCTCTCGAGGTCCCCCTGGCAGGTGAGACAGGGCTTAATAATGCACTCAGGTGGTCCACTAGCATGATTAATGTCGTCGTGTTCCCTCACCTAAGTCATCCATCTCGGGGTGGCTGGCGAGGTGCTGACACCCCAACACACCCCTTCCTCTCTTACTTAGTGCCGTCAACAACATAATTTGGCAAAATCAATAACGTCCAAGAGGCAATAACCAGAGACCTGCGACGTTAAACAACCCTTCAGGCCCTCTCCCAGGTCCTTCAGGGACTATCATAATGCTCCACATTCACCTACTCACTGGCCCTCATCTGGCCATTACGGTGTCCCTGCCACTGCTCCTCATCCTGGCCCACATTGGCCCTGACCACTGGACAGCCCCTCATTGAGCCACATAAAGGGGACGGCCACGTCGTCACAAAAGACCCACTAATAGCCGTGAATTAAACTCCACTTGCAGGGCGATATTGACAACCGGACAATTTACTACCTCGACCATGCAATTTGGTGGCTGGGCTGTGTGGCCAGTACCTAGAAAACCTGGATCATCATCCCTCCCTTCCTCAGGTACTGTCGCCGTCACTCTCTCAGGGTGCCACTCCCCACAGAGTACTATCACCCCCCCTATACCACTAATAAATTCAGTGTATCATTATTCTCTGGGGCCTTAAACTCAGAGGTAACAACCCTGGGTGCTCTTAACCCCAAGATACTAACAGTCCCTAAGTGCACACAATCACTGGGTGAACATAATCTCTTGGTGCACACAATCAATGGGTGCACATAGATCCTGGGTGCACACAATCAATGGGTGCACATAGTCCTTGGGTGCACACAATCAATGGGTGCACATAATCACTGGGTACACACAATCACTGGGTGCACACAGTCCCAGGGTGCACACAGTCCCAGGGTGCACACAGTCACTGAGTGCACACAGTCACTGGGTCCCACCTGTTTCATTGGGTATTCTCCACCTCAGGATGTTAACATTCCTCTGGTGTCTACAGCAGAGAATGTCACCACTCATCTGTGCCCTGAATCTCTGTTAAACCATGATGCTAAGGTGCTACTCGTAAAGTAAATATGTCACCCTTAACCTAGGGAGCTCGTCTACCCTGGTGCGACCACTAACATTCCATTGGCTTACAGTTCAAAAGGGTAGAGTAAACAGACAAAGATCACCTATTAAGTAGAGAATTACGATAAACAAACACGCCAGCTGACTCTTCACACGCCGCCACGCCATCAAAGAAATATTTTCCCACCGAATCTATTTCAAAAGCTAAACACGAAAGATGTGCTTTGGTCAAACTTCCAATGAGGCTTGTGGAATGGAATGCCTTCCCTCCCCCCCATGCATGCCCTCCACGTTCCCCGCGAGTCACAAAAGCCAAGAATCTTTAAGACTCTCAGGAGTGAGTCACCGCCCAGACAGGAACCAGGAGCTGCAACACTCGAGACACGGAAGAAAAACTGGGTCGTAATCTGGCAACTCCTGATGATTGATTTATTGTGTCTCAAGAGCCGATGGTAGTGTACCTCCCGCCCGCCCATGACAATTCATTCGCCCACTCTCGCCCGCCCGCACCCACCCACTCCCAAACGCTTGCACTGTACTCACTCGCTCTCCCACTCCCACACACCCTCCCACTCCCACACACCCTCCCACTCCCACACACCCTCCCACTCACCCCCCACTCCCACACACCCTCCCACTCACCCCCCACTCCCACACACCCTCTCACTCCCACTCACTGACTCACGGGCGTGATTGAGAATTGTAGGAGTATAGGTGTGAGGGAAAGTAGAGGGATTATGAGGGAGAGTTGAGGGAGTGTGTGGGTGTGTGAGGGAGTGTGAGGGAGTTGAGTGAGGTGAGGGAGTGAGAGTGAGGTGAGGGAGTGTGAGTGAGTTGAGTGAGGTGAGGGAGTGTGGGTGTGAGGGCGAGTGAGGGTATGTGTAAGGGCGAGTTAAGGGAGAATGAGAGGGTGAGGGTGAATAAAAGATGAAGAGACAGTTCATACCGAGTCTCACTATTCAAGCTTAAACCCTCCTCCCTCCCCTCTCTCTCAGGCCACCAACAGGCGCCCCTCTCCCTCACCAGGCGCCCCTCTCCCTCACCAGGCGCCCCTCTCCCTCACCAGGCGCCCCTCTCCCTCACCAGGCGCCTCTCTCCCTCACCAGGCGCCCCTCTCCTTCAACAAGCGCCCCTCTCCCTCACCAGGCGCCCCTCTCCCTCACCAGGCGCCCCTCTTCTCCCCCACCAAGCCCTCCATCACATATTCACTACGGACCGCTGGACTCGGACAATCATTAAGGCTCCATCAGCGCTCATCGGTCCAGTTCCGGTCCACGAAGTCCAATGAAACGACCTGTATCTGCGGTCGTCCTGCTCCTTTCTGACCTAAAACGGGGCCATCATGTACGCCATCATAGCCACCCTGACCTGTAACTGTGGTGTCAACGGCCTGTATATGGCCCACCTGTAGCTTACATGTAGTTCGGTGTTACAGTGCATTAGAGTCTTCCTGTAATCTCTCTGTAATCTGCTCATAATTCTTCAGTTACAGTGCATTACAGACCGGTTATAACCCCCCCCTTTGTAATTATCTTTGTTACAGTCTGGTTATAACTCCTTTGTATAATACCAATTACCTTTGTGTTACAGTCCGCTTTTAATGCCCTTTGTAATCTGCTTAGAACCCTTGTGTTACCATCTTACCCCCCCCACACCCTCCTGTACCTGGCTCGTGACCCCGTTATAGCAGATGAGTGACACCAGGTGTAATTTGTCCAGAGGTGCGAGAGCGATAATTGCACCCGGGGGCAAGAGTGGCACCTCTGACCACGGCACTGGGCCATAAGGTTCACTCAAGCACCGACCTTCCAGAGGAGTCCCGACCTTCCAGCGGGATGTGGGGGAGCATGTTGTTGTCCCGACAAAGGCGTGACTATTGACTGTCAGGTCATTACAAGACAAAACAGCCATATTGTGGAGGGGTTATCATACCTTCCCCCTTTAACCCCTTCCTCCGTCCCCCCCTCCCCCTTCTTCCCTCCCACCTTCCTTCCTACCCACTTCCCTCCCTCCCTCCTCATGCTTACGCCACATAAACAAACTAATCAATAAAATACGTCAAAATATATAGTAAATATCGTGACAACAATCAAAGTAATCGTACAATATTCTCAGAAGTTATCAAATTTAATGTTCGAATAACACTCACATTTAAGAGCAAGACTTCCGTAATATATCAAATACGTAAATCAAATCCAACTTTATAAGGAAAATATCCGTAAATGACGTACTGATGAATGCAAAATATACTCAGAAAAAGTCATCATTATTGCTATCAACACACACACACACACACACACACACACACACACACACACACACACACCTGCCGATATACACGAAACGGAACACACGAAATATACTTAATTGCCCCCTATCATACAATCAACAACAGAACATATACAGCAAACGGAAAATTGACACAACCCTCAATTAAAAAAAGAAAAAAGATGTTTTCTAAAAAGATATATATATATATCCTCTATGTTCTACACTTTTAATTACAATAGTGCGGGAGGTATTGTAGATTAGCTATCCGTGTGTGGGGGTAGAAGGGAGAGGGGTATGGAGGTGGGAGGGAGAGTAGTGGAGGAGAAGAGGGTATGAGGTGGTGATGTGAGGGAGTGAAGGTAAAAGGGAATTAATCTGATAAGGGTAGGAAGTAAGGTGATGGTGTGGTGGTGAAAGGGATGAGGTGGTGGTAGAAGGGATGAGGTGGTGGTGGATGGGGGAATGAGGTAGTGGTGGATGGGGGAATGAGGTGGTGGTGGATGGGGGAATGAGGTGGTGGTGGATGGGGATGGGGGAATGAGGTGGTAGTGGTAGAGGGAAATGAAGTGGTGGAGAAAGGTAGAGTGATGAGGTGAAGAGGTGGAAGGTAAGGAGGCAGGACCTTGTATTAGCTAACCTCTCCAACACAGGTGCACGGATCTATACACCTGTCCAAACACCCAGGTAACCTTAATCATCTAACCTCTACATCTTACCTGGTACACACCGCCCATCCCCACCTATCCTCGTACACACCGCCCACCCCACCCATCCTTGTACACACCGCCCATTCAACCCACTCTCGTACAACCGCCCGCCGCTGCCGCCGCCCACATGCTGTGCACGCACACTTTCGGGTTGGGCAGATAACGACAATGTAACACCTCTAGTGTAGACGCCATTAGTCCTTAGCGGCCAACAAAGGGGCAACTGACGTGGGTGGCTAAGGAGGTGTATCAGGGTACACCACGGTACATCAGCAGCGGCCAAGGTACACCAAGCCGAGAAAATATAAAAAACTATGGGTGTGATACAGTGGCCAGGGATAAAGTACAGTGACCAAAAACAAGCTACAGTGACCAAGGACAAGTTGCAGTGACCAAGGATAAGTTGCAGTGACCAAGGACAAGTAACAGTGACCAGGCGTATGGTACAGAGACCAAGGATAAGGTACAGTAACCAGGGACAAGTAACAGTGACCAGGCATATGGTACAGACATGGTACAAACATGTGGTAATACATTATGACAAGGTGAAATTGTAGGTGAGGTACAATTCCTACCATGGACGGTACAGTAAGGTACGGCAGGGTATAACAGGTAGGATAAGGTAGGTAGAGATATGGTACCCAAGAGAGAGGGGGGCAGGAGAGCTGGCTGGCCCACCACTAGAGCTCGTCCGTGCGTCGCGGTAATCACGTCAGGTGGACAATTTATGTCACCTTTACCAGGGTGGCCGGCGGGGCAGGGTGTGTGGGTGAGCATGGCGTGTTTACTGGCCGGTGGCGTGTCTCTGGTGCAGCGGCCCGCCTCACTCTCACACCCGCACGGTACTTAACTGTCCCTCTACATTATTGTCCCCACGCTAACACACACATACATACACACACATACGCTACACACACACACACACACACACTGACACACACACACACCACACATACACAACACACATACACGCATACATAGACTGGCATTTGGTGTTGGCGGCTCAGTGCACTGTAGATTATAATGTGATGGATGCGAAAGATTCACAACTACGAGAGAGAAAGAAGAGGGAAGAGAAGGGGGAAGAAAGGGAGGAAAGGGGAAGAGTGAGAAGGAAGAGTGGAAGAAAAGGGGGAGGAGAGAAAGGGAAGAGTGGGGGAAGAAAGGGAAAGAGGGGAGGAAAGGGAGAGTGGGAAGAAAGGAAAGGGGGAGGAGGAAGGGGGAAAAGGGGGGAAGGGGAGAAAGTGGGGGAAGAAAGGGAAGGGGAGGAAAGAGAGTGGGGAAGAAAGGAAGGAGGGAAGGGAAGAGGGGAGGAAGGGGAGGAAAGGAAAAGGAGGAAGGGAAGAGGAGGAAGGGAAAGGGAGGAAAAGGAGGAAAGGGAAAGGGGGAAGAGGAGGAAGGGGGGAAGGGCGACGGGAGGAAATGGGAGGGGAAGGAGGAATAGGAGGGGGGAATAAAGGAATACTCTTTGTACCTGGAGCCAGTTTTGTTGTAGAAGAATTATGTCAGTAATACCTGTAGTGGGTAAAGAGGGAATACTGAGCTACAGTGATGGCATTGAGAGCAATAAATGAAGCACCGGACAGCCTAGGAGGGGCAGGAGGGTGTTGTTGTGTGAAGCGTGATGAAGAGTTGTTCCTCCCTGGAGTTTCATTGATCTGTAGGAGTTTCTTCAAGTGTAGTGTTATAGCCTCTTGTGTCCAGCTCAGTTCCTGGTGTGGGATAGGAAGTTACTCACTTGTTACTCCTCCCACTCCTCTTCCTTCTTCTCTTTCCTCACGCCTGCTCTTCCATCCTCATTCATCCTCCTCCACCCTTATTCATCCTCCTCCTCCTCCTCCTCCTCCTCCTCCTCCTCCACCCTCACTCGTCCTCCTCTACCCCCACTCCTCCTCCTCCTCCTCCTCTCCAAACCACTCTCACTGATCTTCCTCCTCTTTTACTCCTCCATACATACTCACACTTCCTCTTCTATCCACACTCGCTCTTCTTCCTTACCACAAGCTATTCAACGCTCCTTCACCCTACGCCACCCACCCACACCCAATTCACACCCTACACCGACACTCTTCCACCCACCTACCCTCCTCCACTCACTCACCCTCCTCCACTTACTCACCCTCCTCCACCCACCTACCCTCCTCCACTCACTCACCCTCCTCCACTCACTCACCCTCCTCCACCCACTCGCCCTCCTGCGCCACCCACTCGCCCTCCTGCGCCACCCACATGCACTCTCCTCCCCAAATTAAACTTTCTACATTTTTATTCCCTTTATATCCCAGCTGTCATTTCACGGTGTTGGATCTCATTAGTATAATATTCGGTATGTAAGGCTGGGGTGGGGGGTCGTCAAGCAGCGGAGGGTGGGGGTCAGGAAGGCAGGAGTGAGGTCGAGGAGGCAGGGGTGAGAGGTCGAGAGGAGGCAGGGTGGGGGCCGAGGAGGGTTGGGTGGGAGTCAGGAGGGAGTGGTGGAGCCGAGGTGATGGGGCATGTGAGTTGTGGGGGGCAAGGAAAAAAGACGGTGGCAGGGCTGGAGCAGGTGGGGTAGTTGGTGCTGGGAAGTAGGTGGGACCTGGCCAGAGATAAGTAAATTGGAGGGGCAGGCGACAGGGCAGGCAGAGACAGGCGACAGGGGCAGGCGGGGCAGCAAGGGAGTAAGGGGGGGTAAAGGGGGGCAGCAAGAAGAGGTAAGGAGGCGGCAAGGGGCAAGGGGGGCGACAAGGGCAAAGGGGGGGCGATAAGGGGCAAGGGGGGGGGGGGCGACAGGGGCAAGCAGGACAGACAGCAGTGCAGGTGCAAGAACAGCCCGTAACGCCCCAACGATAGCGTGGAGAGCGGCACCGCCCGCAGGTGGTCGACGAGCACAACTTTTTAGACGCATGTTGGGCAGATATTTTTTCTGATTTATGACACCGAAATGACACATCCTGGGGAGGAATGTGAGGAGGGAGGAATGTGAGGAGGGGAGGGAGGGAGGGAGGGAGGGAGGGAGGGACCTGCTAACAGCACCTCAAGGGGTAGAGCCACCGTGAGCTGTTATAGCGTTGTAATGGCCCGACGAACGCTTTAAGTAAAATGTACTGTACTGTACACCACATACTTTTTATTATGCCCCGTCACTAAAAAGGGGGAGAGAGAAATAGCGGTACCCTTGTGAGTGTCTTGTCTGTCAGTCTGTCTGTAAGTAACAAATATAGTTTTCTCGAATTACCGTGGCTATACATACGTACATACATACATACATACATACATACATACATACATACATACATACATAAAGCATCGTACCAAACTAGATCACACTGACGTATAATTTCGCATTTTTTGCACTAAGTTAATTATTTGGTTTAACCTCTACCATTTTATTCATTTTCGGTGGTTAGCCATTGTGGTCAGTGTGTGTGGGGGGGAGGGGGGGATCCTCGTCCTACAAACACAGTTACAAGTCTATTCTGAATTTATGCGGCAGTTCATCAAACACAGCTCTACATGGTCGATACGGGGGAGAGTACCGTAGTGTTGACAAAAAGGTGAATACTCCAGCTTGATCACACACCCGCACGCCCACACACCCGCACGCCCACACACCCGCACGCCCACCGTAACACCACCAGCCGAACTCTACAGGATATATATCACTACTGTTAACTAGATACACTTTACACACTATAAGTCACTAGCTACTTCAGCACCACAATACAACCTCCATATACTGTAACTGCCTTCAAAACACAACCTTTCAATAACAATGGACTCACAGCACAGCCTCCCGACAACAGTACAGCCTCCTCACAGCACCTGCACCGCATCAGTCATATCCACCAGGCGAGGCACGCATCAACAACACCCAGGACCTCCCTAACTAAAATTATACGCTAAACGGCCATCAGATCTGCCATGGAAACCTGCCAGGGAGAGAGACGTATGGCTTTACAGTTGGCAATGGGATTTACAACGCTTGACAGCATGACAGACCCCGAGGCTAAATCATCCCCAAGAGCGTCGGGCCCACTTATGCAGAAAAAAGGAGGGTGTAGCTAACGTGTTTGTCAGGGGGGCTGATGTACCTCCCTCTCGAGTAACAGCTTGTTTAGACCTGCCTCACCTGATAGCGGGTAAACAACATCAATATTATGTTTTTCCTCCCTGCGTGGAAACGGGAGGATAATCTGCCTAGATAAGCCGGGTATCCCCTCCCAGCCCTAACTCACTCCCCACCTTGGGGCTCACAAGTGTCACTGATAGTGCCACTAACTGTCAGGGCGCCACACACCCGGGCATACCTCACGCACTACCTCCCTCCCAGGCCCTCGCACCACCACTGAATCACCCGCGTAAAAGACGCCAGCCGGAAAAATTCGGAAACCGAGTACTTGACGTAAGTCTTCAACTTACTTATAAAAAGTTTGACAAATTTATTTCCCTACTATATTTGTGCCTTGTTTTTTGAGAGAAATTTTATATATATATATATATATATATATATATATATATATATATATATATATATATATATATATATATATATATATATATATATATATATATATATATATATATATATATATATATATATATATATATATATATATATATATATATATATATATATATATATATAAGCTTGTATACTTTACTTCTCTCATATCTTGCTTCTCTTTGAAAGGAAAATGGGGCGCTTACGAGAATGTCAGCTTAATGTGTTACCAGGGGTGTCTGGTCTCGGTGCGGGCCCCTCCCAGTGCCCGTGGTGGCCGCGGGTGCCAAAAGAGACGACGGCACAAGCGTGTCTTCAAAGACCACAGTGCCACCAAGTCCGGACGGCCGCATAATGAGAACAAACGAGCCCCGATACCCATCACGACACACCGCTGACACACACCCCGGGACACACGCTCTAAGGTGCCACATACACGCCCTAAGGTGCCACATACACGACCTAAGCTGCCACATACACGACCTAGGCTGCCACATATACGCCCTAGGGTGCCACATTTCGCCGCAGGGTACCACATACATGCCGCAGAAAGACCCAACATACATATACCAGACCACAGAGCGCTACACGTACGCGCGCACACCACCTGTACTGGACGGGTCACCACCTTTGGGTTGTTGTAAGCTGAAAAGGTGTTAGGGAATCATGTGACAACGTAGTGACTCTTCTGTTTAGTTAGACTCTTCTGTTTAGTTACTGTCAATGTCATATAACCATAGTGACTCCTCTATTACCTACTGTCACAGAGTCTCATGACTAGGCAATGACAGTCACTTGTCTCTGCGAGAATGAATCGTCATCCAAATAAGGAAGATAATATTATTCCTGTTAGACTGTGAGCGTGAAGCAAAGGCAACACAAAACAGTAATAACAGCCAGGGAGTAGAGGAGGTAGTTGTGGTGTTTCCTCTACGTTCATAACTCACATCTGCTCAAGGTGTGGGTGGCCTGGGGCTGTGGGAGGACAGGTGTGAGAGGTGTGATAATGAGCAACGGCAGCGGCGACCAGCTGGGCCGAGCTCTGTCAACAAGCCCTAACTCTCAACATGTCTGGGCGGTGAGGCCACGCGCCATGAATATCAAACAAGGTCCTCACCCCACACAATGCATGTCAAACCCTTTTGGACACTCCAGTACATGATCAAACAGCGCCAAGCTCGCACAATGTATGCCAAACCTTCCCGGGCACTCACGAACAGAATCAAATACCATTCTATCAGTACAAAGTCAATAATGCCTTTTTTGGCCCACTAATGCACGAGGTATTCCCAAAACACACACAAATCAAGGAAGATTAAGCTCGTGTTTAAAGGCTTTGTCCGGCAGAGGCTTCAAAGGGCCCGCCTGGGTGTGTTTCCCCGGGACCCCCTTAACGCGCGACATGAGACCTCCTCACTAAAACAACACCGGTTAAGCTCGATTCCCATCAGCACAGGTGACTTCAGTTGTGGTAAATGCCTCCGCCCCGGCCATTACTCTGCCATAATGAGCGATCTGTGAGCGATATCCCTGTGGCACGCAGCGATATCAGTGCATGTCATCGCCAGCGGGTGCCACGGCCAGATACTGCCGGATACCACTGGCGCTGCAGGAGGAGAAGTGGAATGATGTTGACCGAGAGCCGGATGAAAGGGTTAAGTCGGGTCCAGCGGGGGTGACAATACTAAATATATTTCCTGGTTACTGTGACACGTGTACACTCTGAACCGCCTCTCCCACAGCTCCAGTATACAATTTAATTTCATCTGAAGTGAGAGAAGTCTGATTTATATGTGACTATTAATAACAGCAGTGGTGAAGACTGATGGGAAGACCAGGTCAGTAAAGGTCAATTTCAGGGCTGTTTATGAGGGCTGAAAGTGTGGGCAGACAGTGAAGCTGTATATGGAGGCTGAGGTTGGAGGTTGACAATGAGATGACGTGTGAGGACTGTGTGTAAGAGGTGAAGGTAAGGGCTGAGAGTAAAGGAGCCTAGACAAGACGCTGCTATAAAGAGAGGATGGATCTACACCAAGTCATCTCCTCACCCCCGATGCCACACCCTCCATCACGTTACACAAATAATATCAAATACTTTCTTTATACAATTAACCGCCCAGGCAATGGTCGTCCAGTCTTGTTACATCAGTCAACCAGTGCCAACATGTCACTGGTGCCACGACTCGCTACCTGACTTGGAGAACTGACGACCCGCCACTTTTTTCTGAATCACAGCGAAAAAAACTTGGGTTAGAGACCAGAGCTGCCGTCACAGCCGTCGCCCACACTTCCTACCTCCCTCACAAGAAGCGGCCGCCAGTACCAAGAGCCCCTCATAAGAAATACTGACTGGCCCGGACACACCCAGAAACATTTTCACTAGCATGGATATTAGTTGTAACTTTTCATATGAGTGAACATTATAAACTATTACAACAATCTGGTTATATCCAAAGTTTTAGTTCTCTGGGAGCCTTTCCTCGGTACTGTCTTGGTGTGTCCAGTAAACATGAGAAATATTACTGAGAGACCAATCGAGTTCTTCATGACGGGGTTAAATGTGTTTCTTAGAGTTTCCTGATCAACCAACCAGGCTGTGGTGGTTCATGATGCACACAGTACCAGTCTGGGTGGTGAAGGAGTCTCCGCGGACTGTGGCACCAAACGAGAGCAGCAGGAGCCCCCAGTATCGTCTCCAGTCTCCATCAGCAAGAAATATTTAATCATTTCTGCACTTCAGTGACGATGGAAATGTTCTGTGAGTTGTGAGGAACAGGGTGTGAGTGAACAGGTATAGGTGGGAGATGAACAGTGAGGGTTCTGCTCTTGTCTCTGGTGCTAGGGTGGCTCTTGGGGGCTACCTGGGGAAGCAAGTGGTGCTGGGTGGGCGGTGATAGGTGTTGGGTAGCGACTGTGAGGTGATGGGTGGGCGGTGAGGTGCAGCGGATGAGTGGTGATGGGTTTCGCTGCAGCACGGCGGGGACAGCTTGTCTACATGCACCATTTGTCGGCTCCCAGCACCGAGCAGCCCCCTAACCTGGGCCCCTGTCGCCCCCTTCCCCTCCCCAGGACCCCTTACCTCCACAAGCCCCCCCCACCACCTCCCCCACGCCACGCAACCACCACTCACCAGATTGAGACATTTTAGGTTTTAATGTCGATAATTCTCTTCCGTAAGAAAGGTGAGAGGGCTCCACGGTGCCCAGACACGTATATTGTCACAGCCCTTACTACGGTGTGTGTGTGTCTCTACACACACACACACACACACACACACACACACACACACACACACGCACCTGCACCTACATCCTCACTCATCCCGCCCACTGACAAATACGCCGCTAGTGCAAATTGTCATCGCTGATACCCACCATTACTCTGCGTCGGTCCAATTGTAAACCATTTTGGGGGAGGGCTAAAACTTACCCCCGGAAATGTTGGTGTTTTATCACTTTTTTGTCGTGGGAATGGTAGTTTAATGGCTAAAGTTTCCCAAAATGGCTAAAAATGATGAAAGCCACGAGACGGTAGGAAGAAGTCACGAAAAATGTTTGCGTGTTTTAGCAGAAAATTGTCGTGCGCTTTAGAGGTATTTCATGTGGAGGGTTGTACAGTGGAGAACAAAATCCCTTGAACACTTGTGCAATAATTTCTTCAGGAGGCAAGTGTTGGTACGATAAATTACGTGTGTATTAATGAAGACGCAAAATCGCTAAATCGTGTACTGGTAAGACCAACAATAAAAATAATAATAATAATAATAATAAGGGCCACAGACAGACAGACAGACAGACAGACAGACAGACAGACAGACAGACAGACAGACAGACAGACGCACCTCAAGTCATAAATATCAAATAGTATACATATATTCGTCACCTCTCAACTTCAGGCTCAGCTGGAGTTCCGGAATCTTGGCTCCATATATAATCCTCGGAGCGAAGAGTGAGAAACTATGTGGCGATACCGAGCGAGTTTATTTACAGGTACACACATATATATACTTATGTGTTATGTCTCTCTCTCTCTCTCTCTCTCTCTCTCTCTCTCTCTCTCTCTCTCTCGGTGAAAACAATAAACCCTTCCTCTCTCCATGTATGGGTGAAGGACAAATGCCGTTTAGACAGAAGAGAGGACAGAGAGAGATTAGATAAACAAATGAGGAACATAAAAGGGAAGGGGCATAAATAACGAGAGAGAGAGAGAGAGAGAGAGAGAGAGAGAGAGAGAGAGAGAGAGAGAGAGAGACAATGTACTTGACAGTCAAATTAGATACAGGTAGTGAAGATAAATACATAGTTTAATTAGTCATTGTCAGGTACGATGATAAGGTAAATAGCAAAATAATTAATAGGGAAATGGATATAGATACTCAGATTAAATAGTCAAATTAGATAAATAATTAGATAGTTAAATTGTACGAAAATTAGCTACAGTCAGATTTAATATAGATTTTAGCTACATATTTCAGATTTTAAGACAGATTTAACATTGATTTTAGCTACAAATGTCAGATTTAGTCATGTTCTACAGAGATTTGTGACGCAAGACAGATTTTAGTCAGATTACACAAACATTCTAAATAAATCAGAAGAAAAAAGACATTACACAGACATAGATACTACAGTCAGATAAGCCATGACTATGAAACAGTTAAGGTAGACATAGACATTATATAGATTTACCGGCGGTGTTTTATAGCCGAGTCAAGACTTACACAAAGGAGAGTTAGATCAGACATATATATATATTATGTCAGGCCGTCTCATTAATCAGTGTAAACAAATTAAGTAAGATTACATACATACATACATACATACATACATACATACATACATACATACATACATACATACATACATACATACATACATACATACATACATACATACATACATACATACATACATACATACATACATTATTCCTGTCTTTACGTAAGTTGTATAAACAAGAGGTGACAAATAAGGATGACCCAGGAACCGGTTTAGCTCAGCTGCAGTCCATCCTCTTCCTCATCCTCCTCCTCCTCCTCTTCTTCTTCCTCATCCTCTTTCTCTTCCTCCTCCTCCTCCTCTTCTTCTCCCCCTTCTATGTGTCCTACGTCCCCTGATATTTCATTCTCCTTCCTCCTCCTCCTACCTCCTTCGTCAACTCCTCCTCCCTCACACCTACTCCTTCCCCCTCACACCCACTCACACCTACTCCTCCCTCACACCTACTCCTTCCCCACACACCCTCCCTCACCCCTTCCCCTCACACACCTACCTTCCCTCACACCCACTCCTCCCCCCACACCTACTCCTCCTCCCTCACACCCACTCCTTCCCCCCACACCCACTCCTTCCCCTCACACCTACTCCTTCCCTCACACCTACTCCTTCCCCTGTTCCCCTTCCCCCCACACCTACTCCTCCCCCACACCCACTCCTCCTCCCTCACACCCACTCCTTCCCCCTCACACCCACTCCTCCCACACACCTACCCCCCTCCCCCACACAGTATTCCAGGCTTGATGGGGTCACTAGGGGCATCCTCAGCCAGCCAATACAACCATCAGTCTTCAACCAATAACGCCCTCAGTCCACCAAGGTGCACCTCCCCCCACACACACACCTTCACCAATGTCCATATCTATCTATCTATCTATCCATCCAAACACGTAAACTATTACATATAACTCGGACTTAACGACAGAAGGACGAAACAACCAGGAAGAAACACAAGTCTTAACCTCCCTTTCATCGTTCCTCCCACCACCTCCCGCCGGAGACACAGCCAGGGGTGGTAGTCTAGTGTCCTTTACTCTTAAGCAGGTCAAGTTGTCAGCTAATCTCTGAAACTTGTCTGTGCTTTAGAAATTCAGACTGAGACTAGTGCTTTGTAATCCTGGTTAGGTTAGGTTAGGTCAGGTCTTAACACCGTTCAATTACATAGTTAAAAAAGGGGCGATCTTGAAAGTTTATCATGTTAAGAGTTGAAAATATAAGCTTTAATTAGAATTCCTTAACTTTAAAACAAGTGGAGTCTGATTAATTTTTTAGGGTGGGGAGAAGAGGGGGAGAAAAGGGGGGAGAAGGGGAGACAAGAAGAGGAGTTACCTATCACCATCTTCACTCAAAGGAATATTTTAAACCTGAATCAAAAGCGACTTCTAAGACACAGCTTGGGATCAATCAAGCTCTACTTCCCCGGACCCCGAGAAACTAGTCAACAATTTCTCGCGACAAAATTAAATTCTTTAGCTAAAACCAAAGCCAATTCTACTACAGCTTGGGACGAACATAACAAAAACACACGGCATATAACACTAACGTCACCCAAGAAAGTTTAAGTATTTGCAATTAATACCAAGACAAAAATGAAACTTCTTTGAAACCGACGAGTCGCGGGGTAGGGGTAAGGGTGAGGTAGGGGTGAGGTGAGATGGGGGTAGGTGAGGTGGGGTTAAGGGGTGGGTCCTCTCCCTCACAGACCATCCCTCTCGTCCCCTCCCTCCCAGACCCCCACCACCATCGAGTCCTCCCCTCGTGCTCCAGTTGGGTGATGACCTCTCCCTGTTTGGCGGCACTAATTAACACCAAAATACAAACCACCCAGGGATACATCCGGCTCCCCTGGGATATATCCGGCCTGTCACACATCCGGCCATTGGGATATATCCGGCCTCTGTCACACACCCGGCCATTGGGATATATCCGGCCTCTGTCACACATGCGGTCACTGGGATATATCCGGCTCCTGTAACGCATCTAGCCCCTGGGAAACATCCGGCCCTTAGAACATCTACCTTCATCATGTGTCATGTACTAAGGGCTAATGAGACCATCATTCACGAGAGTAAGAAAGAAAATGACGAAAAGGGGACAAGACAACGTAAAAGAAGAGACAGAAGAAGAATGTAAACCAAAGAAATAAAAGAAGAAATATAGCTACAGAAAAAAACGAGGTGGGGAAGAAATAAGAAGAAAACTGATGGAAGATATAAAGTAAAAGGAGAGATAGAGAAGGAGAGAGAATCAACAAGAATGATGAGAAACGACTGAAGAGAAGAAAGAATGAAGAATGAGGACATGAAAGAGAGCAAAGGAATAAGAACAGGAAAGACAGCGGACGAAAGGTAGAAAGAAAAGACAAAAGGAGAAAGAACAAGAGAGAAGAGAGAAAAAGGAACAACAGAAAAGAAGAAAACCAAGAAGAGAAGACAAAAATAAAAATATAAAAGGTAAAGAAATAACACAGATGATACAAGGAGAAAGAAAGAAAGAAAGAAAGAAAGAAAGAAAGAAATAGAGACGTTAGATAAGGTCAGGACATCCTTAGCAGTAGAGGGGCTATGTAATGTAAACAGCAGACCTTCCTTCACCACCTGGTTCCTCTAACCTACAGGAAGAGGATTACCTATACCTGAAGCTGCCAGAGAGAGAGAGAGAGAGAGAGAGAGAGAGAGAGAGAGAGAGGGAGTTGAAAAGTTGGGGGCGTGAGGCGGCAGCAAGCAAGACCCAACACGCCGTTCCACACAATATAAGATAACGAATGGTCCCCCAGCGCCAACCCCGTCACAATCCGCGCCACCACACACACACACAGTCCCATCCCACCACACACAGTTCCCCCCCCCCACACACACACATCTTGACAACTCCCTCAATCATACTATACCCATAACCCATCATGCTACCCCACCTCCCACCCATGTCCCACCCCCATATACTACTGCACCTACAGTATACACCAGGTATGAGTTGAACCCACCTTTCAGACACCCAAAACTCTAAGAGCCTTTCAGGAGCCTACCCAACACCCATCTAGAGCCACCCCAGCATCCACCTAGAACCACCATCTACCCACCAAGAGCCACCCAACACCCACCACGAATGAGCCACCACCAAAAACCAGCTGAAGATAGAAGCAGTCAGCGGCCAGCCACCAATACCTCGCCCCGTTTGACTCTCACAAAGGCGCTGTGTCCGCAAGCAGATGAATGGCGACCTGGAACACGGAATTAATGCTTGCAGGAGCACCACCAACCCACACGGAACACGAGGCGAACTGTGAGCTATTTTGATGGCCCACAACACCTTGCCTCCTCACCACAATTCGCCTCCCTCACCACACCTCGCCACGCCTCGCCTCCCTCACCACGCTTCCTCACCACGCCTCGCCTCCTCACCACACCACCTCACCTCGCCTCCCTCACCACACCATCTCACCACGCCACGCCACACTCACCACACCCAGCTCTAACACACACAAAAAGTTACAACTATATATATGTGTTTCAGCGAAAGACTAACACACAAACATAAACTTTTCTACTTTCTAAATATATAATAAGTATCATCGTTTCGGCCTGCTGAGCTGTATCCAGACCTTACCATAATAGGCGACCAGAACCACATCTATACCTGATACTACTGACAACACATTCCCCTGACACCACTACTACTGTAATTTTTTCCTCATCAACTATTTTTTACTTTCTTTAGTCAATTATTCAAAAAAATCTATTCCTAATGTTTTTTTTCCTCGCATTTATTACCTTTTTTTCTACTAATTCCTCAGAGTTCATTTGGACATGGGATCAGCATTCTTCCCCAATAAGTCAGACACTTCAAAACCAATCCACCAACCCCCCACTTTGTACCCCCCTAATCCCTCCGCCACTTGACAACCAATCCTGATTTTCTCCACTGATCCCAAGTACTTGACCACCAATCCCCCCCCCCCTTCCCTCCCCTCGTTTACCACTTAATCTCCACCACTTGAGGACTGGATCTTGTACCACATCAGTTACATCTCCCTCACAGCTTCCGCGGGCGTGAGATGGTGGTGGTGGTGGTGTGTGTTGGGGGATGTGTGGTAGGGCAATGCTCTGTCGGTGGAGGGTGGAGTGGAGAAACAGACAGGAAGGAGTGGAGGGTGGGGTGGAAGGCGTCGAGGGTGGAGGGTAGTGGTAGGAGCTGAGTCTCTGAACTATGTGCAAAAGTAAGAGGTTCTCAGGGTATAGGTGTCGCTATGAGGGGCGGGCGGGCGGGGCGTGGGCGGGGCGACACAGGGATACAAATAGTCCTTCCGCTGACGGACGCCTGCGAGAAAATGACCCCTAGGGAGGAGGACCCGCGGGAGGAAAATATTAATGGCTTGTAGATTGCAAGTGAAAGATGTAATGGTGTAGACACGAGACGAATGGCGCCGTTCTCCCCCACCCAAGAAACTGCTATTCAAAATGCCATTGAACCTGTGTGTTAGTGACGGCTGATGGTGGCCGCGGTGAGGTGCTTCATCATCCATAGAGGAGGTCTCTCTCTCTCTCTCTCTCTCTCTCTCTCTCTCTCTCTCTCTCTCTCGTGTATTTTCGAGTGCGTGGCTTGAAAGACTCGCTCTGTTAGATCAATAGTGAGCAGTTGTTCATATTTCAAACATTCTTAATTACTATATATTTTTAACACACACACACACACACACACACACACACACACACACACACTGCTTACACTAAGAACAACGACACAATGACCATGAGTATATATACACCACATATTTTATACCTTCAATAAAACACACACACACCGTTCAAACACTCAAACACAAGCAATATTCCTAGGCTGGTGTTTTATAGATCTTAACATATTTACGATCTGCCTCGCAATAAACTCCAGCAACTTCTCACTCAATAACTCGTAAGGTTAAAAGAATACATTCGCCACACACACTCGACTGAGATCACACCATGTAAATAAACTCGGCACTTAATAGATTTCAGAATAGATAGTGAAGGTCATTCTCTGCTGGTTAGGATACAACTTAGTGACGCCGTTCGTAAGTGTTCCCCATTGGATGAATAGGGATGATGTCATGAGGTGGTTTAGCCAATAGCGATGACGTGATAACCTGGCAAAGAGCGATGACGTCACAGATGTCGGCCAATAGTGATGAGGTGACACAGATGTCGGCCAATAGTGATGGGGGTGACACATAAGCCGGCTAATAGTAATGGCATGACATAGAAGCCCGCCAATAGCGATATGACACAGCACTTCACCAACAGCGAGAAACTAAACAAAATATACGTTGAGTTTATGACGTATGATTAAGAAATGAATTAATACACATTCATACACGTGGCTGTGTGACTGCAGCTGAGTCACTCTCTCATGGTGCTGTGGCCACGTCTTAAGTCTGGAAAAGTTTGCCTTAACGGTTAACAAACTTTGTGGCGTAAAAATAGTGTGTGTGTGTGTGTGTGTGTGTGTGTGTGTGTGTCACGGTGGTCTTACCCTGACTCCCTGACTGTCACGTGAACCATGATTATTTAACCCCCCTGTGTGTGTGTGTGTGTCACCACCCGTCCACGCTCCAACAGTCACACCAAACGGTCGTATATCTGGTGTTTTTACCAAGCGAGGCTCAGCCGTGTCTCACCATGATGTACACGAGCGAGGCGAAGCGTCAGGGGCACCACAAGCAAGGAACGTAACTCAACTGGGGTTTTTATCAAGACCTCGAGGACTCACGGGACGCCCAGGACCTGTATGACACAATGACAGCTATACGAGGCGAGGCACAATGGTGCAGTAAGTCATCCCTGTCACACCCCGGCCATGTTGGCGAGATCCAGGAATCACATATGTTACGGTGCCAAGTTCCCCTTCACCACCACATGGATCTTACCCATCTAGTGCCACTAATAGCTGCCGATTCACACACTCGCCCACCGTGGCACCTATGTTCCTGATGTGCCACCTGACACCACCCACCGCCACCATCATATATCCCCCTGGTCCACACTTCACGCCCAGGTTGTAAAGCGAGTATATAAGTTTTATGGAAGTTATTGCTCCTTAACCTAAATATTGTTACTTTCTCCTATTTTCAGCTCCTCTCCTTCACACCAGTGAGTCAGGCGGCAGTAGTACAAGTTGGCGTCATAACACGGTGGCAGCAACCTGACATAAACACTGAGGGAGCCCCCCCCCCACACACACAAACTGAGTGAAGGGGGATGATAGCCGACCTCTGTGCCTCACTGGGGAAGGAGGGGTGGGGGGGAAGGGGGGAAGCTTAATGAGGAACCATGAAGGATCTACTGTGAGGCGTCTATGATTAGGATCTCTGATAATATTAGTAAACATAATACCTGATGACTGATGAGTGATGTGAGTGGGTAGTAAATGAGTGTATGTCTGAGAGTGAATTTTCCTACTTAACTGCTTCACCTACGAATGAGATTTAGTGGTAGTTATTAGTGTGTTATTTACGAACGTGACCAAAAGGTGAGTGACTCATTAGCCTCACCTGTGACTATGATCCTTTACCTGCATGAGCGCCTAGTGTGTACCATTTTCTTGTAATCAATAACAATGTTAATATCACCCTAGGCCTTTTAGTGTCACTCTAGGCATGATCTGGTGGACGGGGAAAGGAAGTAAGTGTGGCTTGGGCTGTAGACTCACCATCAAGGGTGGGCGTTGGCAGTGGCGCTTGACAGAAGGTTAAGTGTGGGTTGGGCTAGACACTTACCGAGGAGAGTGGGCCTGGGCAGGTGATGGAGACTTACCAAGGAGGGTGGGCGTGGACAGTATAGACCCACACACAACCTGGCCCACCGAACACACCACACACACACTCACCCTGGCTATATATATCGGCCTCGCCCTCAATGAAACACCTGGGTATTGTCCACGCTAAAACATACTAATTGTTTTTTTGCTAAGCTCAAGAGTAATTAATACGCCGACCTGACACCCGGGAGAATTTTTAAGCCACATGGGAGAATTTTAAACCCGAGAGAATTTTATGGGAACAGTGAGAATTTTTTTAGCAGGGAAGAGAACTTTAGGACATTTTTTTTTTTAATGAACGGGAAAAAAAATCAGGACAAGCGGGAGAATTTTGAGATAACAAGGAGAATTCTCAAACAGGGTGAGGTCAGAGGTCAGAGACAATATGGCGTATATCTCAGCGGCATTAGCTCAGTTTAAGAGAGGTGTCACCCAAGAGCTTGGAATAACACACTAAAACATCACAACGACCAAACCTCAACCAACGAGGTCCTAATGTAAACAAATGAACGAGAAAGAGTAACTCAATAATTAAGAGGCTTAGAAGAAGAGAAGATAAATGAAGAATAAGAGAAAAACGAGATAAAATTGGCCAATAAATTAAGAATAAGAGAAAAATGTGATAAATATTGACCTAAGAGTAAATAACAAGAGGAGGTTTGCCAGAGTGAAGGGGAAGAATTGAGTAAAGAAGAAACAACTACACTAAAACAATAATAATAAAATAATAATAATAATAATAATAATAATAATAATAAACAACGAAAAGAAATTTCCCTAAAGAGAACAAAGAATTCCAACACTTTAAAAGAGTTGGAGAAAAGAAAGTGATGGGGAAGGTGATAGCATGAGAGAGAGAGAGAGAGAGAGAGAGAGAGAGAGAGAGAGAGAGAGAGAGAGAGAGACAAAAAACGAGAGAAATGGGTGAAGTAGGAGGGACCAAGAATTTTAATGAGAGGGGGAAACAGAGTCACAGATAACTGAGCGAGAGACAGAGAGAGACAGACGACATCATACGTCAAAATAAATGCCAAGAAGAAGAAGAAGAATCATGTCACGTGTTCTTGCAATATTAGTTCTTACGACATACACTAATAAGGGTCATCATTAGAGGGTAGGGTGGGTGGAGAAGGGGATAATTCTTAGGAACAGAAAATGTGTTCTAATGGAGGCCACACACACACACACACACACACACACACACAGAGAGAGAGAGAGAGAGAGAGAGACGCCCAATAGGAACAATTATATGACAAAAGTAAAATAAATAAATTAAATAAATTAAAAGCAGTACTCCCCTCAAACAATTATCTTCACGGGAAACAAGGGACGGCCGGCGGATGTACGACTGACAACTCAAACGTCACACATTATAACACACAATATTAAACGTTAATCCCTGAGACGGCCATAGGCGACAATCTCCAGCTCTGTGCTTAAGACGGCAGACCAACAAAACACTAACTACAGTATATGAGAGTCAGGGAACCAAAACTCCACAATAAATTACACTATTCTGTGCCACCCGCCCGGCAAAAACTCTCCCCTCCCCCTCCCTCCCCCTCTCCCTGGCTCCCTCCCCCCCCCCTCCATCGCTGGCAGTGGCAATAAAAGGAAACATTTTCAATAAAGAATATATACCAGCCCACAAAAAACCCACCAAACCCACTAGAACAATGGCTTAAACTGGCCATTACAGAACCCATGCATCACGCCAGATGAATTCACCTGTCGATGAAAAAAACAATCAGGGGAGAGGATACTGTGGGGAATAAATGTGACAAAAGAAGGTAGAAGGAGAGTGGGAGAAGGGAAGGGAGGGAGACATCTCAATACCAGGTAAGGTAATTCCCGATCCAAAACATCACCTCCATCGATTAATATATTTTCTCCACGAGGTACACCAACTTTTGCCACAGCCACACACCCTACAGGGAACATCCAAATCACGGCACTGAGCTAAAATCTGCGGTGAACTGACACACGGATCAGCGCTCGGTAGGCCCTTAATGGAACGCTCAACTGGAACACTGACTGAACGCCACAAAACAAAAACAAAAGCTTAAGTGTCATTACGGCGGACCACACAAAAGCTTTAGGGGAGCCAGATCACGACGACTCAACGCTCCTTGTATGAGTGTAGTCTTACCCAGCCAGTGCATGATGTGACCCAGTCTGACCCAGCCAGTGCATGATGTGACCCAGTCTTACCGGCCAGTGCATGACGTGACCCAGTCTTACCCGGCCAGTGCATGATGTGACCCAGTCTGACCCGACTGAGTGCATGGTGTGACCCAGCCTGACCCCCAGTGCAGGACGTGGCAGCAGCCTGGCCTACTGCATGACGCCCTCACTGACGAGGCAACAGGTGGGGAGCTCAGGCAGGCAGCCCCTCCAACGCGCCATAATAATTAATTTTCCACCGCGGCGGAGCTGGTGTCAGGAGTAACAAGTACCATGAATAACAACGTTCATTTTTGCAAAGAGTCAAGTTTGCAAACTAATTTAATTGGACACACACGCACGCGCGCGCACACACACATACCTGGAGGCCGTACTACACATATTGTAAACATTTAATGGCCACCGATATTGAAATTTATCGCGTCTTTAAGAGTCGATTGTGAAGCTTAATTTATCTATACGAGAGAAAAAGAGTAATGTATTTTTTTTTTCTATTCTGGAATTATTGTCCCACTATGGCTCAGGATGATCGGGACCCAGACCAACACACACTCTCCCTTCACGACCTGTCATGTTTTCTCCCTGACTGCTTTACCTGATGTGTTGTCATGTAGATAAATGAAAACTCAGGTAAACGTACAAACAAGAGGTGTAAGTATCACTACCTGTACACTACCGGCAGCTCTACCCCCACCCTAGCCTCCCCTGACCGTCTATCCAGCACCGTACCCACAGCAACGGTCTGACTGCTCGTTCATGGTGATATATAATAAAAAAATATATATATTGTAGAGAATTTTATCAAGTTTCCACCTGAATACTTCCCCAGTTTGGTCCATGATGTTCCTTATCTTTTCTGGCAACAAGTTGAAAGGTGCGGGAGACCCAGGGTGTAAAGTTGTTTGTCGTTGTGCTTCTGCCGCCTCCCATCACACAACCATTTATCTGACACATTTTCACTCCAGTCGGGACGTATTTTGAAGTGTGGCTTTAAGAAAATATCTTCAATAATTCTTCAAGTGAATTTATTATTATCTTCTACACAACCTGGCACCTCACAACTCTCCCTTGCACCGCCACCATCACCGGAATCTGGCACAGCTGATGTCAACAATAAATTCGTCTTTCCTTTTTTTTCGTTTAAGTTTTTTTTTTCTTTTTTACTAAATTGAGCAACATAAGTCTACATTCAGCCGACGCCACACTCAGATAAGGACAGCACAGACAGACAAGTATAAAGATGTCGTTACTTGGTGGTGAATGAGCCACCCCAGGCTACTCGGGCATCAAAGGCTGGGACACACAAAGCAACTTAAAAAACAAAAACAAAAAACACACACACGACTCGCTGAACAAATCAGTTTGTTCTCCCCCTCAGCCCTCCCCTTCTCATGCCTCCTCTTATCTCCCCTTCTCTTTATCCGTCTATGCTCACAATTCCTACTCCCCGTGTTTTCTCTCCTCCCCACGTCCCCCTCCCCAGGGCCCGTCAGGTATTCACACGGTCTGCAACCCAGAGTTCGGCAGGCCACTCAGGGAAGCATTCTTCAAGAGACAAAGACGGTGAAAACGATCACCAAGGAGAGTGTGTGTTGCTATAACTGTCGGGGCGGCGGCCTTGACGAGTACTGCGAGTGTGGCTCCACCAGCTGCTGCCCGTGTAGGCCACCACCACCATCTGTACCCTTCAATCACATCGAGCCACCTGCCACCGGCCCTCACTCGTGATTTCCTCAACACGACCTACAGGTAGATAGAGGCCATCATATGATTCACCTTGCGTGGCAGACAGTATGTGACCATTCATACATAGTGGTTAAGTTTTTGATACATTTGTCTTGTCACATGACCCCATGATTGACCTCGCTGACAAGCTCTCAACATTTGCATGGCCGCTGCCCCGCCTTGTGAATAAACGTCACCTTGCTCGCTTCTTCACCGACATTAGCGTCATTATCTTAGCATCTGAATAATATCCCTACCGTTTAGAAACAATATGAACAAACACAAAACTTGGTTATCTTCAGAAACATCATTAAAGTGACAGTCGTCGTCACCAACACTGTACCATTAGGCAAGGTTCACGGCACCCGGGCGGCCTCACCGCCACAGCTGCCATTTCCGTCACTAACACCATTGTTACATCCGCCAAAACCTTAAGTTTACAACATCATCCATCACCTACACCGTCACAGGCGGCGGGGAGATCCGGACAGAGCATCACACGGTAGTATTGTATGTTAAGGGATCCTGAAAACATTTAGGGTGGTGGACTGTAGTCTCCAACCCTCAGACCCGAGGATGACTACATTATTTGATCGACTAATTCTCTGTATCTAAGCATATACATGAAGCCTATGATGAAGTAATTATATTTTCCTCAATTAGTGTCTTTAGTCAACCTAATGATACACAGAACTACACCAAGTGTATGAAAAAGGTGCTGGTGTGTGTGTGTGTGTGTGTGTGTGTGTGTGTGTGTACGCTAATAAGACGAAAGGAGCCTAAGTCAATGCAGGACAAAATAATATGTGAGAACAGCAAATAAAAGCTTTAAAGAAATAGTGGCATAAGGTAAACACACAATATATAATTAGTGACAATGGGGTGAGGCGAGTGTCCGGAACACAACAGTGAGGGGCCCCGGCATGACGCCAATCTAGTTTATCTTCTCAGTCACAGCTCGTGTTTCCCAGAGTTCTCCCCACCGTACACAGCCCCGACGGATAGGCTTACCCCCACTGGCACCGCCGCCCCCTTCCCCCACAACCTCTCCCCGGTGTGTGACAGGTGTATAAGGCTCTCGGGTACTGCTATGCAAAACTGGCCATCAGCGTCACACGGCGGGGTAAACACTACAGTTCTCACTCACACCTCGCACTAAACACCTGCATGTGGCGACTCCCCGGTACTTACGTTACCTCACCACCAACAGACCTCACTCCTCTACTGGCGAGAACTCATCCCATCTGTTGATAGTGTTCCTGCCTATGGTGATGCTTCTGCCATAAACACACATGATACAGTAAACAAGAACAACAAACACCATGGAAGGAATTGTTGTAGTGTCACTGTACCTTCACAGTCTCACCTGTGACGTCACTATACACTGGTCCTGCTGATTCTTCTTCTTATGGTGTGTACGAGAGGTTATGGTGCAGGTTGTGGTGACAATAGTGATGGTGAAACATGGGTGGAAAATGACACGAGTTTGGTATGGTGGTCGTCATGATGGTGGTGGTGGTGGTGAGGGCGGAGGCGGTAATAGTGGTGATGGTGGGTGGAGATGAGGGTGGAGGGTGGTGGCAGGGAGTGTGAGGGTGCGGCCACACGGGCAGAGGTTAAGAGGGTCCGAGGATTATCTACAGCAAGCACTTACGGCATCTACTTCTCTGTGGGGGGCGAGACACACATCACTGTTGACCCGGCACCACCCGCATTACCCCGTACCTCCCATCCACACCCTATCCCTCCCCCCATCCACACCCTATCCCTATCCCTCCCCCCCATCCACACCCTATCCCTCCCCATCCACACACCTATCCCTCCCCCATCCACACCCTACCCCACATTTACATAAGCACATCCTCCTCTACCCCTCATTCCTCTCACTCACGCCTGACAATAACAATCAAAACGTGATCACTGATACTCACACGGGGCATCGCTCACCCCAGATAAACACTAGTGAGGTCAGAGTGAGGGAGGAGAGATGAAAAGCCAGGGGCGTGCGGCACAGTGGCGACTTAACAAGCTCACAGCGGTACACACAAACCCCAAGCCAGGGGTCATTAGTGCACGTCTTCCCCATCACTTGTGCCTCGCCCACCTACCTACACCTAACGTAAACACACCCCCTCAGTGTGTGCGACTCTAATTTCCTTGTGTACAATTTCACGTAATGCGATAATGTCTGTTGAGCCCGGGTACCCAGTGGTGTTTTGTTCATTATTATTATTATTATTATTATGATTGAGATCTTGCTTGTACCTGCACTAGTAATTTTGCTTGTTGTTGCACCTGCATTTATACCTGTACCTGAAACTCTGTCTGTCTGTCTTTTCAGATCTGTACCCGCACCTGTACTAATAGAAAGGAATGGAGAGTGAACAAGTAGCCGGCCCTCGTCTGGTGTGATTCATGGAGGCTGCCTGATGTATGGGCCGTGGCGAGTGTCAGTCTGTCGGTGGTGCCATTACCGGCCTGTGTGTGTCGTGCTCAACTTTACATCTTGTGTGTCACCTGAAACCTACCTGATGGATTATCTGCCAGGGAGAGGAGCCCTTTACACTAGTGAGGAGGAGGTGGGGGTGGGGGGGGGTGGAGGTGGTGGTGATTTTAGCTGTCATGTATGGTGACACGTCGGCTACAAATTCCTTCCATCCTTCCTACTGATATTTCTCTTCCTTATCGTCTCCTCCTTCGCACTTTCTAATCCCTCTTCCTCCTCTCATCCAGCAGACAGCCTGCCTCTCACATCCTTCCTTCCTCTCCCCTCCTCCCATTGTCTCTCTTTTTTCTCCCTCTCCCCTCCTCCTCCAACGTCGTTCCTTATTCTTTTTCTCCCTTCATCGCACCTCCTCTTAGTCTCTCCTTCCCTCTGCCATCGTTCCTACTTCCTATTCCTCTCTCCCTTCACATCTTACTACTCCTCCTCCCCTTTTCAATCATTCCTTCTTCCTCTATCTCCTCCTCCTCCTCCCCCTTTCCCTCACTCCTTCGTAAATTAATTCTCCTCTTTCACTTCTCCTTTCTCCTTCTTCTTCCATCCCTTCCTTTCACCTTCTCCTCTCCTCCCCGTCCATCTCCTTCCTCCTCCTCTCCTATCTTCCCCTCTTCTTCCATGCCATCTCCTTCCTTCCTTCCTTTCCTTCCTTCCACCCCTCCCCCCAGCAGCCGTCACGTCGACAACACCCAATTTACCGGGGGGCGCGCCTCCTTACCCACGCCCGCGGTAAAACTCCCCACGCCGAGGGAAAACAGTTCGAGAGAGGAGGGAGGGAGGGGTAGTGGGGGGGAAGGGGAAAGAGGGAGAGATCTTCGCCTCTACCAAATGAGGCGCCGCCGTAATTTTTATTTCCTGGTCTCTACGGCGCCTGAAAGCTGCCCCGTGACACTGTGGCCGGGGCTGTCAGTTCTTCTCTCGTCTTCCTGTTCTTCTTCTTGCTCCCCACTCCTCTACCACCACAGGCAGAAGCAGACAACACCTATGCAAGAGTCTGTTTCGGACGCAACAAAGGACTCGGCTGTCATCTTTACAAGTAAGTATATAAACCATCTCTCAAACTTAGGCTTATAATGTCACCTCCAACTGTGAACCTTGACCCTCACCTGTGACCTTGACCTTCAATTGTGACCTTGAACCTTTGACCTCCAGTTGTGACCTTCATCTCTGACCCCTGGCACACAAATGATGCTGCATGTTATTGTTAAGTTTCACAAGAAAAATAATGAGATATTAACCACACACACACACGCACACGCAAGCACGCACACGCGCGCGCACACGCGCACACACACACACACACACACACACACACACACACACACACACCCTAAACCAATTCACGCCCCGGGAAGAGCTAAGAGGAGTGAAGATTTAAACAAGGAATATTCTTAACTCACAAGGAAGATGTTGGTGTGTTCAAGAGATGTAGGGGAGGAGGTGAGGTAGGGAAGGAGGGGGGGTGGAGGGAAGGAAGAAAGAGGGGAGGGAAGACGTTGTTTAAGAAGAGGAGATGAGAGAGAGGGATGGGGTGGCTAAGATGGGGAGTTGTGGCTAGAGTGGAAAGGGGTGGCTGAATCAGAGAGGGATATGGGTGGTTAAGGTGGATAGGCAGGGATAGGTGGCAGAAGGGGAGTAAAGGCATCTGTGGGGTGGGGAGAACGAAAGGAAGAGGGACTGTTGGGGAGGAGAGAGAGAGAGAGAGAGAGAGCTCGGGGATACAAATGGTATATAATAAAGTGTAATGCTCGCCTTCTTCTACACGCGGAGGGAAAACAAGATCCAATTGTGGTCTCCCTGATCTTCCTTCCGCCCCTCTCTCCCACTTCCACCTCCTTTCCCTCCACCTACCATCTACCCCCCCGCGCCTCTAAAATTCATATTCACTGTCTTGTAGCTCTGCATTCTTTTTCTCCCCCGCCTCCTGCCCAATTTCTTCAGGTGACTGATCAAATGGACTCCACAGTCTCTAATGGACCCCACAGTATCTAATGAACCCCATTATCTAATGGACCCCAACCTCAATTAATATGACGGAACCACAGTCGTAATAAATCACAATTTCAATGGGTAGAAATCGACAATTCTAATGGTTACTTTACGTTAGATCAGGGCATAGGGCTTAGACTGGAACTAGTAGTAGGTGGAGGGCCTCTATCTGACCTGCAAGACTCCCTCCTTCCTCCTCATTAATTGTCACCCGCCGCCTTCTTCTTTCGATTAAATTTCGTGGGGGAGGGAGCGGCGTTATTTCACACCAGACTCTGATAATTAATGCCCCTGGGAGACTCAATACCCCCCCCCCTCCAAAAAAAAAGATTCAATTTCCACCCAGCAATTTATACACGTGAAGTAATTTAGAGAATATAAAAAAAAAGGTAAAGGAAGAAGTTTTGTGACGAAGCGGAATGTTTTGTGTGTTTACATTCCCGGGGACTATACGGGAGCTGTGATTGGTGAGCTCTACAGGGTGTCTGTATCATATGGCTACTGGGTATGTTTACATGAGTGAGATAGGCACTACTACTACTACTACCACTACTACTACTCCTTGCCCACATACACGTCACCCTTCTACCCACACCCCAGTCTCCTCCGCCTCAAAAACAATCATTCCTCTCCCTCCATATTCCACAGCTGTCCTCCCTGTTCCCCTACACCTCACTCCTCCCTGCCCCCCCTACACCTCACTCCTCCCTGACCCCCTCCCCAGACATATCACGATAGACCTCCCCTCCCAGTCGGCCCATTTCGCCGCCTAAGATTGAGTAATTCATCAGGTGAGGAGGAGTCGAGGTAATGGTGCTCTGGCACACACACACACACACACACACACACACACACACACACACACACACACACACGCCAGGATTATGACTGATTTGTGAATGACATGGAGCATTAATCACGGTGTACACAGGTGAAACTCAGTGGCAATGTTGATAGGGGACGTGTTGTGGCACTGAAGCACACCAGGGACTTGACAATCAACAAATCTGTAGTGGCACCTCCCGTCACGTATGGCACTGGTAATATACACAATGGTAATCCTCTCTCATACTAACCAACATACTTACCCACGCACATAATGCATATATATATATATATATATTAGTGTATACGACTAACGATCAATCTCCCTCACCCGACAAAAACACTGCACCTTCTCCCTCCCAAGTTTAATAGCGGAACATCTCCTCAAAAAGGCGTATAAGATAACAAAACATCTTCCGGGAGGGTTGGAGGAGGAGGATAGGGAAGAGGAGGGGGGAGGGGAGAGGCAGAAGAGGGGGGAGGGGAGAGGCAGAAGAGGGAGGAGGATGAGGAAGGGATGAAACTTAAAAAATAAAAAACTCGGGAAATATTACAAGAAATGCGTCTCTAGAAAGGGAGATTCCGCCTCGACTCTCATCAAAAGCTGGATAAATAGGGGAATGAGGGGGATCTGTGGCAGCGTCGGGAGGGCGAGCGGGCTAGATGGGTAGATGGATGGATGGATGGATGGATGGATGGCGATGTGTTCTAGGACTAGCGAATAAAAAGCGGCACTTAACGTGTGAATGGCTGTCATAACGTCAGTCATTCCCGCCGAGTGATACAGCCCCCTTGATGATTGTTTGCTGTTGCACCACCACCACAACCACCACCCACCACAACCACCACATCAACCAACAAAAAATAACAACAGCCAGATCTCCTCCTTCCACACCTGCTGACGGAGACTCCCTGACTGACTGACTAACTGACTGACTGGTAGCGCCGGTGAAGAGGATAACGAATAAATGTGTGTGTGTGAAAGAGAGAGAGAGAGAGAGAGAGAGAGAGAGAGAGAGAATAGAATATTATATGAGAGTTAAAGAAAATAAAACGTAGAAAAATATTATACAAGAAATGGAAGATTTTTAACCGAAAGGAAAAAAAAATTCCTGAAACAGAAACAATTACAAAAATACTTTCCTTGTGTGTCTGTCTGTCTGTCTGTGTCTTCCTGTCTTCCCTCTCTCATACCCTTCCTCCTTCCCTTCCATCCCTCCTCCTTCCCTTCCAACCCCTCCTCCCTCCCTTCCATCCCTGCTCCCTCCCTTCCTATCCCTCCTCCCTCCCTCCCTTCCATCCATCCATCCCTCCTCCCTCCCAACCCTCTTACCGGCCTCTCATCACCCCTCCCAACTTCCTCCGTCGCCCTTCCTACCCATCCCCTATCCCACCTATCCACCCGTGAAAGACCATTTAGATAACTATGTAATCCAGTATCAATATTTTCATCTATTCCTCTCCACTCTCACTCCCTCCATCGCCCCCTTCAACTCCTCCTCACCCTCCATCTATCTCTCCCTCAACTCCTCCTCACCCTCCATCTATCTCTCCCTCAACTCCTCACTATTCTTCAGGGGCTCGTGGGTTAGAGAGTTGGACACGTGCTCAATTTCCTCATAGTCCGTCCCTGGAGAGTGAGTTGTTAGTTCCAGGAGGGAGGGCGTTTACCAGAGGGAGGGGGAGGGAGAGGGAAGGAGGGGGACAATGAGAGGGAGAGGCGGAATGGATGGAAGGGGAGAGGGACAATGTGAGAGTAGGAGGGAAAGGAGGTTCAGAATCTATTCAAATGTACAAATCTGTGTTTCTCTAATGCCTACAACCCCACTATCCAACTACCCACCAATCCACTCACCCACCAATCCGCCCACCCACTCACGATAATCTCCAATCTATAACCCACCCTAAAAAATGACTATCCACAACCACTAATCCGCCCACGACTACTTAAACCCATCCCTGATTTATACCCACTTCTGCCATCGAACTTTTAATGCCCACGACCATCACCTAACCCACCCCCAACCCCATCTAACCCTCCTCGACTTCACTTGACCCACCCCAACCTTGAACCCCCGTCCTCCCAATACCTGACAACCCCTGACCTCAGCCACCGCCCACTGCTGACCTCCTCCATCCCACCAACCCCCTTTACTTATTCATATTTCTCTATCCTTTCTCTATCCTCCTATCACCCTTCACCTCCAACCCCCCAATACTCGCCTCCTCCCACAATCCCCTCCTCTACCACTAGCCCCACACCCTCCACCACCAGCCCCACACCCTTCACCACCAGCCCCACACCCTTTCCACCAGCCTCGCCCCTCGTCTACAAGAGGACCAAGTTTGGCAGGAACACCCATACGCGTATTCTTTATTGACCGACCAAACACGGGCGCCTGGAGTGTTGACAAACAACCATCTGTGAGGAGCGGACTGCAGGGACGTCGACCAGGACCTACTTGACAAGACTCGCAGATCTGGGAAAGCCTGTTGGAGACATGGCCGGGAGAGACAAATTTGGAGGGAGACGGCGGGGAGAGGAGACCAGTTTGGATGAGCTTGGAGATCTCGGTTGAGTTGGGCTGAGGAAGATCAATTTACAGGGGCATTGCAAGATTAGTTTTAGCGGAATGAGAAATATCTGTGGAGATGGATCCTAAAACAAAATCAATGAGAGAGGGAGAAAGAATGAATGGACGGGCGAGTAATATTAGTTGAGACAGGGCGAGTAATATCAGTTAGTGACAGGGCGAGTAATATCAGTTAGTGACAGGGCGAGGAAGTGTAACCAGGGTGACCAAGCAGAGAAGGATTAGTTGTGACGTGTCTACAATAAACAAGTCTGTTGAATTTCGTAAGATCTATGTCAACACACTGAGCACAGAACAGAAAACGGTCAAAGGCAGATCAACTTACATCAACAGGGGGTGGAAGAAGATTTAATTCACATAAATACTAAATAAACAAAGGTAGATTTACAGGTGTTTTATACAATCAATAACTCTATAAAATAAAAAGCTGTTTATTTCCTGTGTTATATTATTCTCCCCCAGGTTATGGATTCACAACACTTTTAATAACAATGGTGAAGGAGACTTAACAAAGAGGAGAACAAGCAATGAATTTAATAATAATAATAATCATATCTCTCTCTCTCTCTCTCTCTCTCTCTCTCTCTCTCTCTCTCTCTCTCTCTCTCTCCTTTAGCTAGTATATTAACTCCGATGCCATCTTAACTATTACCTCTACACAGTTGTTTGATAAGGTAAATGGATCCTGGACGGTAGTGTGTGTGTGTGTGTGTGTGTGTGAGGGGGTGAGGGGTTGATGGGGGTTGATGGGATTGGTGGGGGTTGGGGATGAAGGGTTGGGGATGAAGGGTTGGGGGTAGGGGGTTGTGGGGGCTGGTGGGGGAGGGGGTGGTCTCCTGCCAGTGCCTCGTGTCCTTTGATATAAGAGACGGGTCGAGGAGGCTAAGGATCACTGGTGTAACAAGGAAGTCTTTTAGCCCAGTCTGTCGTCAACCTCTCTCTCAGCGCCCACCAGTCATTTGCTACCCGTCATCAACAGTTCCAGTCAGTCAGTCAGTCTACGGCGAGCCACGATGACTCATTTTAACAAGGTTGGTCACCATTTGCTACCAGTCAACAATGTCTTTCTTAATTTTATATATAAATATAAAATTGTGTGTGTGTGTGTGTGTGTGTGTGGAAAAATAGTCTATGACACTTTATTCTATCATGAAGGACATCCCAGCATCACCCACACGCCCACATCCCAGCATCACCCACACGCCCACACGCCAGGAGGAACAGCAGGTCATAATCATCCAGCTCTCTCTCCCCTCACACCAGTCATTTACAGTTGTACATCAGTAATTCACACCACTTTACGCCCCAACGTTATCGTGTTTACTGTAATTATCTTCTAATGACTTTAATTACTCCAACAACAATTTCCCCCCCAATTTACCTCACACGCCGCCGCCTCTCCGGAAAATATTGTGCACCTTTTAAAACTTCCAAAAAAAAAACCGACTCAAATATTTTAAATTAAAAACGGCAACAACAACCAAAAAATTATCACGAATTCTCTAGCGATTTACGGCCTTTACTGCGCCAACCTGCGATCGGTGAACAATATAAATACATGTGATATTAATTAATACAAACTGTTTACCATTTATCATTCCCTTACGTGTCCCGAACAGCCACACGTACACATAAATCGTCGGTGTAACAGTGACAAAACGCACACACGATTAAGTGCGCACTCTGGGCTATATCAGTCCTCGGGGAATATAGCCACACCATTTATATATATTATCAGTGTGCTTATGTGCGCTGACACTCACCTAAACTGGCCAACACCTGTCCTACACCTGAGTACACATGATTACATCTACCAACCAACACTAATCGAAGTCCTTTCACATAAACACCTGGCTATACATCTGACCACACCTGTCCAGTCCACATGAAGGAGAAAAACACACACACATACCTCCCACACACCCAGCATCTCTCTCTCTCTCTCTCTCTCTCTCTCTCTTTCTCTTTTAGAAACTGATTTTTTTCCCCAACAGTGGACGAGTTGTTGACATGCCCTCACTATGTTATGTACCTTAGCTGTCCTCTGGCACGATGTGAACACGGATCATCCCAGAGACTCCGAGAGGTGTTTGATAGACAGGCACAGTAAACTAACCCCCTCCTTACCTGCGAAACATTGTCCCTGGTATTGACTGAAATGCAAAATCTGAAGTCACCTCAACCCCCCTCTTCCCCCCATCCCTCCCAACAGCCACAAGTGCCTCCTGGGATGAAAGAATCTTAGGGCCTCGTCTCCCGTGACCAGAACAAACTTGAGGTGCTGTGTTAAACAAGGAGGACAGAGACATTACCACTTACCTGGACCTCTCCATAGCTACGTGATACCTCGACAACAACTCTTACCTGTAAAATAGAAAATATAATCATTAACATTAGACGCATATATACAAAGATACATACATAAGAACATAATATAGCACAGGTGGATTATGTAATATAGCACAGGTGGACTAGGGCACAGGTAGACTTGGTAATATAGCACAGATGGAATAGGCAATATAGCACAGGTGGATATGATAATATAGCACAGGTGGACTACATAATATAGCACAGGTGGGCTAGGTAATATAGCGCAGGTGGAAGAGGTAATATAGCACAGATGGAATAGGCAATATAGCACTGGTGGACTAGGTAATATAGCACAGATGGAATAGGCAATATAGCACAGGTGGACTGTAATATAGCGCAGGTGGACTTGATAATATAGCACAGGTGGACTAAGTAATATAGCAGAGAATGTTGCCTTCCCAATTTATAGTAGCAATAGTTTAACTCTGGACAAGTTAGCGGTGGTTGTTCGATACTGCCCAATACACACACACACACACCCCGCTGTACAGTGTGTAAATTAATACAGTGTGTGTGTGGGGGGGGGGATTACACCTGTTGAAATACTGTATTGGGTGGGAATAACTTAGAGACCTAGTATGGAGAAAGAAAGAAAGAAAAATCGCTTAAGCATTCCACTCCCTCTTTCGTCCAACTCACTTCCACTCCTCCAAGCATCCCACTCCCCTCTGCTTACCACACTCCTCTACTCCCTCATCCACTAACCCTACCCTACCCTCCCTCTTTGCCCTCAATTACCCTCCACCCTCCCTTACCCTTCTCCACCAACCCCTACCCTTCCCCCAGGCCCGTACTCTCCCTCCTTCCCTCTCCCCCTTCCCCTCCCACTAACCCCTCCCTCCTTCCCCCTTTCCACCAACCCCTCCCTCCCTCACCAGTATCAACTAGGTGTGACAAGTGAGGGGAGGATCGTCTGGCGTGATGCCCGGCTGACCCTCTGACGGATGGTGTCAGTCTTTGATGAGTGTGTAGGTCTTTATATACCTGCCACACACACCTGCACGTCAATACATATTACACTGTTATACACCTGTCACACAACACCTGCACGTCATTTTACATATATACAACAATCACACACCTGTAGGCCACTTACATACCACCATGTGTAAATTTGACACACCTGCAGGTGTGTCACACACACCTGTACGCCAATAAACCCCCATACCTACACCTGTCACACACCTGCACACCACCACTACACATCAGCAGGTACCCCCAGGCTCGGGCTATGACAGGAGAACATCCCCAGCACTACACATCAGTCTCGGACAGTCAGAGTGAATGACAGCGAATGATGAGATAGAGTCCGTGTTGTGTTACGTTCGCCAGGCGTGGGAAGGCTTGCAGGGGCGAAGAATGAGAAAGACAGAAAAAAAAACCTCGTTCATCTCCTATGTCCAAGGTGTGAGGAAGAGGTGTATTGATAGGACAGGTTATTCCCGGTGGTGAGGTGAGGTGAGGTGAGAGTGGTTGATAACTGCTATACCTAAATATATACGGTTGATTGATCTGAACACCTGAGTTTTATCATACTGATATAACGTTATATATATATATATATATATATATATATATATATATATATATATATATATATATATATACAAGTAAATCACTGTAGGTGCGTGTGATTCAAGTATATGCTGATAACCACAAGGAAACAAGAAAACACGAAGTTCCCAAGCACTTTCGTGTAATTCACATCTTCAGGGGTGAGTACAGTCTGTACTCACTGAAAAACATTTCTTTATATATATATATATATATATATATATATATATATATATATATATAATTTTTTTTTCCTGTGTAAACTTTTAATAAGCTTAGTGCGCACCTCTATCAATATACATATTATTGTCTCTCTCTTATCCTTTTCCCGTCTTCCTCTTCCTCAGTTTTTTCTCTCTCTCACCCTATCCCTGTATCCTCCTCCTCCTCCTCCTACATTACCGCTCCACCACCACCAGAGTTCTTGCCTTGTGCCATTTCTTACAACAACCGCTTGGTGTAATTCACGCCACCTTATGTCACCGCTTCCCGGGTATTATCCTGATTCCCAAAACAATCCGGTAGGCGCGCTCCTCACTTTGTAAGTATATTAGAGGGGAGGAGCATGATGGACACAGCCCCCTGGTCCACAAGGTGCTGCAGTCACGCCACCGGACCTGCCCCCCAGCACCACTAACCTGTTTTATCGAGTCTCTTTTTCGAGAACTTCATCTTCAATTATGACGATGATGATAATCTGCTCTTAAGTGATCAGTATTACCGCGGGTCTCTTCCTGATTTATCCCACCAACGAGTATGTTTAGTAAAGCTCCATCAGGAATATATTGTAGATCCAAAATTCTGGTATTCAACTAAAGTGTGGGTGTTGCCTGGCACTCCTATTACCCTCTTTTCTCAAGGAGCACGTCCTCTCTCTCTCTCTCTCTCTCTCTCTCTCTTCTCTCTCTCTCTCTCTCTCTCTCTCTCTCTCTCAACTCGGCCCCCCAGTCACCCATGCCCACGTCCACCCAGTCATGCCTCAAGGACTCAGCCCAAAGTCTCCGATCTCTTGCCTACCCAACACGCCCCTGTCCCACGCCCACAGAGCGTGTGGGCGGCGTCACTACCACCCTGTGACAGGAAGATACGGCGGTCCTTCACCAAATATTTGCATACCGTAAATCTAAGTGCGTCGGCGTTTATGACAAGAGGATAACGAGGCATGCAGCACCTGAGAGACCCCGAGGCCAGGTACAGCAACAACCTACCTGCTGGACTACTAATTCACCCTGTACAAGATTTACATGGCGACAAATCTTGCCTCGTGACAGGTCACTCGGGCATTAAATGTAAACTGGCTGTAGCATTAGAGCCATACATCAATTGGGCCACACCAGAGACCTGTACATGAGGTAGCGCGCGCGCGCGCACACACACACACACACCAAACAACGCTTCATCTCTCATAATCACATCACACACATTCCCTTAACTCATAAGAAAACAAAACTTAACCTTCAAATAAACAGACATAACCAAGCCCTCCCCCCCCCCAACACACCAAAACAGCAACTCCCTCTTAATAAACAAAGTACTGAACATTATTCTCCTTCTCATCTCCCCCAGGCACTAACCCTTTACTCTCCCCTCTCCTACCATCTCCCTCCTCTCTTCCATCTTCCCTATCCCTCCAGGCTTACTCCCTGTCTCCATCATCTACCCCAATCCTCCCCTCCCTTTCCCCTTTCCTGGTCTATTCTCCCATTCTTCTCTCCCTCCTCCTGGCTAAATCTTCTTCTTACACTACCTTACCTTCTCTCCCTCTTCTTTAGTCCTATTCTCCCCTTAAGTCTATTCTTCTCCTAAAGTCTATTATCCTTAAGTCTATTCCCCCTCTTGTCTATCCATAACACTTACTACTACCACAACTACTACTAACAACAACTTACATCAGCTCCACCACCACCACCACCACATCAAACCACCATCTTACATCAGCCCCCAGCCACCACCACCTTACATCAGGTCACCACCACCTTACATCAGCCCCCAACCACCATCTTACATCAGCCCCCAGCCACCACCTTACATCAGCCCCCAGCCACCACCACCTTACATCAGCCCCAGCCACCACCACCTTACATCAGCCCCCAGCCACCACCTTACATCAGCCCCAACCACCATCTTACATCAGCCCCAGCCACCACCACCTTACATCAGCCCCCAGCCACCATCTTACATCAGACCACCACCACCTTACATCAGCCACCACCACCTTACATCAGCCCCAGCCACCACCACCTTACATCAGCCCCTAGCCACCACCACCTTACATCAGCCCCTACCACCACCACCATACATCACCACCACCAGCCCCAACCACCATCTTACATCAGCCCCAGCCACCACCACCTTACATCAGCCCCCAACCACCATCTTACATCAGCCACCACATCACCACCACCTTACATCAGCCCCCAGCCACCACCACCTTTACATCAGCCCACCATCCATCAGCATGCATACCTTATTACATCAGATCCACCAACATCAGCCACCACCATCTTACATTACATCAGCTCCCCAACCACCACCACCACACCTTACATCATTACATCACCACCACCACCACCTTACATCAGCCCCCAGCCACCACCCACCACCCCCAACACACAACAACATATCGCCGCACAAGCATGAGAGGCTCTGAAAGGCTCCGCGTTTGAATGTTCAGTGGGAAAATTCCAATTAATCCAGGATTCTTAGACCGGCCAAAAAACAGGAGCTGGAGGCAAGACGACCAGCGCCGGAGAGAACCACAACACCACCTAACCAAACCTAACCTAATCTAACTTAACCTAACCAAACCAAACCTAATCTAAACCTAACATAATCTAACATAATCCAACATAAACTAAACTAAAGTCAAACCAACCTAACGATCTCGAGGGGAATATTCAAAGGTTAGATTTGGTTGTGTCATCATCTGTGAAAATTATATGGTTCGTGGTACTTTCTGAACACTCACCATTTCACCTCGGTAGGGTAGGGTGGGGGTGAGGTGGGGTGGGTAGAGGGGGGGAGGTGAGGTGGGGTGGAGGGGGATGCAGTAGGGTGGGAGGGTGGGTGTATTAACCTCTGCTACAATTTCCAGTCACTGTTGTGAAACCCTAACAACGCCACCACCCACTGCTGTGAGGGAGAAGGGAGAGAGGAGAGTAGACTGAGAGGGAGGGAGAAGGCAGACTGAGGGAGGGAGGCAGAAAGGAAAGGGAGAAGGAGGACGTGACAAAGATGAAGGGAGAAGAGCAACAGGGTGAGAGAAAGATAGGAAGGTAGATTAGGGAGAGAGAGAGGAGAGAGAGAGAGACGAGGGAAGGGAAATGGAGGATAAAATTGAAGAAACTGAAGAGGAAATAGAAGAAGAGACAATGGGGTGGGGGAGGAGAACAAGGAGGAGGAAAGAGGGGGGAGAGAAAGAAAGGAGCAAAGAGAGAGAGATGGAAAGAGGATAAAGGAGGTGTTAGGGGAGAGATGCAACGAGGAGAGGGGAGGCATGGGAGATGAATGAATGGCGAGAGAGAGAGAGAGAGAGAGAGAGAGAGAGAGAGAGAGAGAGAGAGACAGACAGACAGACAGACAGACAGACAGACAGACAGACAGACAGACAGACAGACAGACAGACAGACAGGTTGTGACAGACAGAGACAGACAGACACTCCTCAACTTCATCCTCAATATGAGAAAACTTTCCTTCTTCCTCCTTTTGTCTTAGGATGTAATTTGTCATCTTCTGTCCCCCTCCTACTCTCCTCTGATCATGAACTCAAGAAAGAGTTTTTTGTCCCATTCCAGGAAAAAACAAAATCGACAAGTTCCAGGAAAAGAGACAAACAAACTGAGAATAATGAGAGAGAGAGAGAGAGAGAGAGAGAGAGAGAGAGAGAGAATTATTTATCTTACCATTACCACGTCTCAAAGTTCTCAAAGGATCGTAAGTCATATTTTCCTCCTTAATGAATGTGTAGAGAACGTATTTATACCGGACTCGTTTAATTAAGCTAAAACACCTGAAATAATGATGTCAAAAATGGCTTCGATATTACTCCAAGACACTACCATTAATCATTATACTGAAATACCACTCAAAAGAGGGAATATCCTGTGATAGTGTCGACCCAGTGGAGGTAGGTGAATTTACACGCACGCACGTAAACACCCCCCCCCCTCCCACACCCCACCTCCCCCCACACACACGTTCCTTTCATCACAGGCACAAAAATACACAAACCCGGGATTTTTCTCTCAGTCTGCGTGACCGCACACACTCAAAAGTGGGACAGAAAGGGATGGGGACGAAGTGGGACGGAGGAAGGACGGCGTAGGACGGAGAAGGAACGGAGTGTGATGGCGCAACAGTGGGATGGGAAGGGTAAGAGAATAGGTATGTGTGAAGGGATGGGTGGTAAGGAAGGGACGGAGTGAGGGAAATGCCAGATAAAAGGAGAAAGAGAAACGATGGGAAAGAAATGGGAGGGAATTACACAGGAATGAAATAAATGATTCATATGAGAGAGAAAGAGAGAGAGAGAGAGAGAGAAAATGGGATGGCAGGGGCTAAAGTCATTAAGAACAGGGAAGGAAAGATATAATGGGAAGGAAAGACGGAACGGGAAAGAAAGAGAAAAGAAGAACGAAAACACACGAAGGGAGAAACAATGAGAGAGAATAAAAGAAGAAAAGGAAGGAAGGAAAACAAATTAGGGAAAAACAACGAGACAAAATGAAAGCGGTAATGACAGCAGGCAAAGGGGGGGAGGGAGAGAGAGAGAGAGAGAGAGAGAATGAAGGAGGTAGATAGAATACGAGGAGAAAGGAGTATAAAGAGAGGAGGGAGGGAGACTCTACTCACGGCCCATTGACAAAAATCCACGGTCCACTTCCCGTTCGAGGATTTAAAAACTTAAGGCCCCAGGTAGGCGGGTTAAATATGGATTGAGTGTCTGTCACAAAACCAACCATTGATTCCCTTACAGCGGTTCCCAGGAGAAGGGGTCTCTCTCTCTCTCTCTCGTACGTTCATATACTTATGGCTCCACGAACACAAATATACTTACGTACACACAATCACTGTCATACAAACACTCATACATACACCCGCTCTTAAGTATATCATAATGCCCTCATGTACGCACAGACAGCCGTTCTCATGTACACAAACACACCTACGTACACACGCTCTCACGTACATGTACACCATCCAACGCGCGCGCGCACACACTCACACCCTTGAGGAGTCTCGCTTCATTACAAGCAATAAGGGGTCTGTTTATTGCCAGGAATTCCCACCCTCTACTATACTTCTTGATAAGTGGCGTTACCCTTCAGCCACAGCTTAAGTATATACCACTAATAATTAACCTAAACTACCCATTGTTCCCTGGCCGTCACACCACACAAAAAACAAGTCATTTATAAACATGGTATTGTTCACCTTCAGTTCATTAGTCTCAGGTAAAATGGTGAGTTTTCTTAATAATCTACTCGGGTCAGATGCTATTACTTACCTCGCCTATATAAGGGTCGTGAACAGTGAGCGTAACGACGACTATTTCCAGTTTATGTTATGTGGTGGTTATCTGTTACAGTAAAGAAACCTTGATATAACTTTTTGGTCTATCATTAAACTCTCTCTCTCTCTCTCTCTCTCACCACCACCTCTAGCTCCTACGTCACTTCTCCCTCCTGTACCTCTTCCACCTAAATCTCTTCTTTCTCCTAAGCCTCCTCTTCTTCCTCCCACACCCTCTTCCTCTTCCTTATACACCCTCTTCCACCACTCAGAAAAAAAGGGGGAAGGGGGAGGAGGGCGAGAGGCCGAGGGCGCTTTATCTACCTCTTACCTCCCTCAACCCACACTTACCTACCACCACACCTGGGTAAACCTCTTCCTCATCTCCCTACACCATACATCCCTTGACCCTTTCCGCATGCGGCTTCATTTTAATTACCAAAGGGTGACGGGGCCCACAACACTACCAGAGCCAACCCCTACTCTCGACCCTAAGGCGCCTCCACCCAGCGACCAAATGATTAGAACTCGAGGGGAAACTTAAAAGCCCGTGATGTATTCAGAAGTACGGTTCATTACTGGGGATTAGTGGGTTGCAGGGTAGGTTTAGGCCTGGATTAAATGTGGCTCAAGCGGGGATCTGGTGTGGATAAAGAGCTGGGATTAACATTGTCTAAATACTAGGGAGTTTGGTGGGAGCGAGTGTGGGGGTGTTGCTGCTGGACACATACATACACATACATACATACATACATACATACATACATTCTACTAAACCATCCCTGGCAAGAATCATCAAAAACCCAACTAGTCTCCAGTTTTAAAGATAAACAAACGGGTGATTCAGTATGTTAATTTAAGGTATTACCTCAAAAGACCACAATAAAGTTCTTCGCTAAACCAAGACTTCTCCTCCTCCTCCTCCGTCATCGCCGCCGGCAGGAGGAACCACCGACAACACTACTACTACCACACACACACACACACACACACACACACACACACACACACACACACAGAAAAAAAAGAGAGAAGAGAGAAAAGAAAATCTCGAAATGAACGTCGTGCGCTGAGTACACACTCGGACAAGACAAGTACTCAGGAAGTACTCATGTAAAGGAGTTAAAAAGAAAAGTGGGATGAATAGCAAATGCGAGAGAAAGAAAGAAAGAAAGAAAGAAAGAAAGAAAGAAAGAAAGAAAGGGAGGGGGTAAGTATTGTCTCCTTTCCCTTTCCTCCCCCATTTACACTGGAGAGAGGAGGGGAGGAAAGGGAAGAGAAGGGAAGATGGGAGGGGAGGGAGGAGAGATGGAAAGGGAGGGGAGAGGAGAGAGGAGGGGAGCCAGCCAGCCGTCCCACACCTCCCGTAACATAACAAATCGAAAACACATTAACTCCACCGCGTCACTTGTTTGGTTAAGCCCAGGAGGAGGAGGAGGAGGATGACAAGGGGATACTACACTACTTCTTCTCCCTCTCCTCTTCCTCCCTTTCCTCTTCTTCCTCCACCACTACTATCTCCTCTTCCTCCTCTTCTCTCGGGCCAGAACATGAAACAAGATGCTGTGATGGGAACAATAGAGAAAAAAAAATCCACGTGTGTACAGGTTGAGAGACAGAGAGAATTTATAATGTAGGAATGGCAAAATGCAATGTATAACTGACTAGGAGATCCAGGTATGTCTCATTTATACAACCCAGGAGACCAGAGATGTCCACATAATGAACTAGGAGACCGGAGATGTCCACATAATAACACTAGGAGCCCAAAAGTGTCCAAATTAGACAACAGGCGATTAAAATACCTCAATTACATACCTGAGAGCTAAAGCATCCAATTTACGAAGGTGAAAAAAGGAAAGTGGAAAGTAAACATTGGAGGAATTGCAATTTTTTGTGTGTCGTGGGTCAGGTCTTAGGTGTGCCAGCAGCCTCTCCTGACGGTGGACGACCTGGGGGTACGAGAGGGCGTGGCCAGCTGAACCAGGAGAGAGGATGGGGGGGGGGGAAGTGGATGAGGTATGAGAGAGGATAGAGGGAGAGGAGGGTGTAGGGGATGCGAGGAGTTGGGGGAAAGGGGATGGGGGGACGGAAGAAGGGGAGAAGGAGAGAGAGAGAGGGAGGAGAGGAAAGAAAGAGAATGGGAAAATGATGGAGAGGGCGAGAGGGGTAATGGGGAGAGGGACACCCACCACCATCATCATCAAAAGGAACTGTTGATATTGACAGAACAAAAACAAAAATTTCAAATAAAAACCGAACAGAGAATCGACACCAGAGGCAGAATGTAAAACCAATCCTTCCTAACTATCCACAGCAACACACCGACAACCCCACAACAGGCACCAAATCCTTCACCATTTTTCCCTCACTATCACCTCCAAGACGTCTTCACTACCCACCCCTTACCCTTCTCCCCTTCCCTTCCTCCTCCCCCAACCCCACCCTCCCCCGCGCCTCAGGGTACCTCCACCACGAGGACACACCTGGTGACGGAGGAGTGACGTGGCGGCCTCGTTTGCGCTTATTGTTGGCGTGGCGACGGCAGCAAGAGGCAGCGCTAGAGTGAAGGCTTCCCCGCCACGATACAAACCACCTGTCAAGATTCTGCAGATCAAACCAGCATTAAAAGATGGAAACATATTTGTTAACGTCACAGCTTCGACGTTCAATGGCATCCTCCTCAGCTGCGGGGACAAGAGGCAGATGACTGAAGAGGACTCCAGCGGGCGTCGAGACTGTGTCCTTGAGAGATAAGTTTCCTTCTTTTCATGTGGGTTTGTTACACACATATTTGATATTCAGACGACAGCGAGTTATTCCAAGCGCTGAGGTGAACCATACCGACTCTCTTGTAAGAACTTTCCGATTCCATTAGGTGAAGTTTAGGAGTGGCTAGCAGGAGCAGGTGAAGTTTAGGTGTGGCCAGCAGGGCAAGTGAAGTCTAGGTGTGGTCAGCAGGGGCAGGTGAAGTCTAGGTGTGGCCAGCAGGAGCAGGTGAAGTCTAGGTGTGGCCAGCAGGGGCAGGTGAAAGTACCGCGTACCTTGGTACAGTCCAGTTGCTCACTGGCACACTCCCCTCCCCCCCACCGTGTGCACGCTCGTACGTTCACTCACACACAAATCACATGCCCCCTCTTACTCCCCACCTGATCAACTTCACCTCAGGTCTACACAATACACCTATCAATGAATCAGTTAATTAATAAAGAAAAAATGAAGGTAAACAGAAACAAACAAACAAGGAAGCAGAGATAAAAGAATGACTGGCAGTTAGTGAACTGGTTCCCCCCTCTGGTCCTTCTCATAAAAAAATAAATTAAAAATAAAAATAATAAAATCGAATTAATTAACAACTCGGCACAAAGTTATTTCCGACTCTTCTCACTCACCCTCCACTGTACACCGGGGAATATTTGAACTCTTAAAGACTTTCACTCATTTTTCTTCTTCTTTTTTACTAACCTCTATTTACCTCGACATGTATAATCCCGTATATCTATTCAGAAACGAGTTTAGCATAGCCAGTCATATTATGCAAATTTCGTTATCAATTCCTGTTACAATAAGATTATATCTGCATGAATAAATATCAGTATCAGAAAATATGATTAGGGAGTTATTCATTTCACAAACGTTTTCTTTCAATTCCTATAACAATATGCATGAGAAGTATACATATACATTGATACATATTAATACACAGGAATACGTATCGGACGGCTAGCTACACATATTAACTCTTTCTACATAATGTTTTAATTTCCATAAAGCTACACATACTAACACAGAAATATACTCAATGTTGCCATACTAACAATAAAGAAATATAGTCGGTGTTGCCAAACTAACACAGAAATATACTGGGTGTTGCCGGCCAGCCTCCCCTGGCGGCCCTCATCTGGTTAAACCCGTGGGCAGTCAAGACAATAGACCACAGTGAAAAAGGCTGAGATTTTTATCCAGCTCTCAGTGCGACTGACGCCCGTCCTGGCCACTACTAGAATTTCAGCGAAAATGTGCAGAGTCTTTTTTGCGAGCCACAAAGTTCAGCATTTGACTTGAGCTTGTGGATAGAGGGGTGGGTGGTGTGTGGGGTGGAGTGGGGTGGGAGGGGGTGGGGGGGGAGGGGTGGGGTGTGGGGTGGGTGTGGGGTGGTGTGGGGTGAGGGTGTGTGGGTGGAGAGGGTGGGTGTGTGGGGTGGGTGTGTGGGGTGGAGGGTGGGTGTGTGGGTGGAGGGGTGGGTGTGTGGGGTGGAGGGGTGGGGGTGGAGGGTGGGTGTGGGGTGGGTGGTGGGGGTGAGAGGGATGGGTGTGGGTGGAGAGGGATGGGTGTGTGGGTGGAGAGGGTGGGGTGGAGAGGGAGGGGTGGAGAGGTGGGTGTGTGTGGGGTGGAGAGGGGTGGGTGTGTGGGGTGGAGAGGGATGGGTGTGAGGGGTGGGTGTGCGGGTGGCAGTACCAGAAATATTATGTTGTTAGCAAGTGGGACACTTTGCCACCAGAATGATAACTCACAAAGTAATACAAAATAGTCGCCACCACAATAAAGGTTAAGAAATAAACTGGCCACTGCAATAGTAAATGAGAAAATACTATCTTTTCTTTTTGCCACTAGAATGATAGTTAGCAAATTTGTTAAATTAAAAAAAAGGAGACGAAGAAGAGGAAGAGGAGGAAGAAGAAGAGGAGGAGGAAGACTGCTGAGTAAGTTTACAGTACACTCAGTAGGAAGGAGGCTGAGAGAGAAGGCTTCATACATCATCATCCATCCATCCATCCATCCATCCTTCCTCCTCCTCCACTCACATTCTACAACTCAAGAGACCAATATGCCATCACCTTTTGTCTCTCCTCCATATTCCCCCGTTATTCCAGTTCTACCTCTTCCCTTCCCCACCTCCGACCCTTCACAATCACCCCACTGCCTCCTCCCCCACCAACATGTACCCCACTTGCTCCACGCCCCCCTCCTCGATGACACTCTCCCCCCCTCTCCTCCTCCCCATCGTCCCCTAGTCATGGTGAGGCGGCGTAGCAACACCAATACAAAGCCTCGTAAACCAGATAAAACGCGCTAGTGTTCACAGTGTCATTGAGACGCCCACTTGACACAGACAGGCACACACAGTTCGCCCGTCCGCCCACTCCTCTCAGCCTGCCTGCCTGCCGTCATGCATTCCTAAATTAGAATATTTCAACTCTTAAAATACCTAACCTATGCTATCATGATTTAATTAAACTTTACTAAGTCAAATATAACCTAACCTAAAATTACCTAATTAAACCAACCAAACCTTAAAACAAGACCCAAATAGGTCAACCTAACCTAACTTCACCTCACTTAACCTACAACCCCAGCACAACAACAACCACCACCACCAAGACACAGGAGGGGTAGACTGGGGGAGGGGGGTAGAGGGGGGGGAGGGGGGTAGAGGGGGGGGAAGTGAAGTAATAAACAACCAAACTTCCCAAATTTAAAACTCTGCCCCGGTCAAAAATATCTGTACTCGTTATTGTATTGGAAATTCGGTCGACATTGTTTCTCCGGCCCCTCCCCCCCACCCTGGAGAATTTATATATCTAACACCCATTCCATTCATGAAGTCTCCCATTTTTTGGGGCCGCCTCGCAGATACGGTTTATCAGCGTATAAATATTTCCTACGCATAGAATTACACTGAATTTCTTTCTATATTACCGCGGACTCTAGGATATCGTTGGTGTGGAAGAGGAAGGATGCCGCATGGGAGAACAGGATGCTGTGATGGGGGAGAAAGGAGGGGTGATGGGAAAGGGTGGTGTGATAGGATGGGGAGGGAAGGGTGTGATGGGGGGGGGGAAGGTTGGATGGGGTGATGGGAGGTTGTGATGGGGTGGGGGAAGGTTGTGTTGGGAGGGGAAGGGTGTGATGGGGTGGTGGAGGGGGGTGATGGGGTGGGGAAGGTGTGATGGGGTGGGGGAAGGTTGTGATGGGGTGGTGGAGGTTGCGATGGGGTGGGGAAGGTTGTGTTGGGAAGGGGAAGGTGTGTTGGTTGGGGAGATGGTGTAACAGGACAGGGGGGAGATGAGGCAAGGATGTGACAGGGCGTGAGATTACCCCTCCCCCCAACACACACTCCATTTAATAACTGAACAAAGCCCCTCCTAAAACATTAATATTCAACATCATTCCTGTCATATTTTTCATCCCCTCTCGTTGTCCTCAATTTGTAAGGGAGACGATGACACCCCTCCCTCCCTAGCCTCCCCGAAACACAGGTTGGCACTGCCGCCCGCCCACCGGAGCAGAGTGCCACCTGAGGCGTCTACGTGGGTGATACCGGGCGGCAGATGGTGCGACTCACATCCCACAAAGAGAGTATTTATGATGTCAACAACATGTGTTCTCTGATGGACCACACAGCCACGTCAGGGTCTTCAATATTATTGCTCTTGGTCGCTCGCTACACACCTACCGCGCCGCCGCTGTCTGCAGGTACTTGGGTCTGTCTTGGGGGTATGAGTGTATGTGTGTTTTTGGGTACTTGTGTCTCTTTTTGGGGATGCGTGTGTCTGTTTTTTGGGGTGCGTGTGTCTATACGTACAAGGTGTAATCCCGGGATAAAGACACATGCCATTAACCTGCTTCAGGTGTTCTACGTCATTCGGTACCTCTCCCGTATAACCCCTCACCCACCCCTCCCCGCATCATGCCAGCTTTCCCTTATGTACTAATGCCAAAGTCCTTAACTCACCTACTACCATATTTTCTCCCTCTCTAGCCTTGGCACTCCGTCACCTACCCAGAGCTGCTCAATTGTTGATGTTTTAATCTGTGTCATATGTTGCCCACCACAGTCGTATTTTACAAGGCTAAACAATAAACAAGGTAAGTCTCATGATCACTCCACAGGTCCTGCCCTCGACGGACGTGTGTCTCCCTCTCTAAGTGTCCACTAACTGGACAACTAACACTGTCCTTCCTTTCCTTCCCTTGGTAGTCCACCAAACCCTCCAACTCGTGGTGGTCTCGTCCCCAAATCAACCTCCGTCTCGAGCCCCCGCGGTCCTCTCCCTCCCCCTAACAGCATCTATTGTACTGTGTCCCTCTCAGTGGCCGATATAGCCATATCCACCCCTCTCAGAACATCCAAAGCTTCGTGCTTCTCTCCCACCCCTCTCAGAAGCAACATAATCCCCTCAGTCCCTCTCACCACTTCTCATATCCCTCTAACCCGCTAGACTCTGTCCCCTTTTTCCCCGCAGGGGCCCCCCGGGGCCCAACTGACCATGGGGGGCCCAATTATAAACTCGTCACGCTGGTCGGCTGCTCCCGGCGGCCCCTCCGAAATTTTGACCCGTTGCAGGGTTCGGAAATTGTTGGCTCGGCAGCTAATTGGGCCGGCTGGTCATTTTTTGAGCCAGAGACCCGTCTTATGAGCATGTGAAAGTCTAAGCTGGCGTGACCTGCTATGACCCAGTTATACCTGACTTCCTGGCGCCAGGTCTGCTGTCTCCAGGGTTTATGGTCTCTCACACCACCACGCTCGCCGTAAACGACAATTTAGGAATACTTCATAAAACAGTTTACACCGCCTTAAATCCTCCTGCAGGAATTTAGGGAGAGTTGATCCTGATATAAAGCGGCAAATTAGTCTTGTTCTCTGCATGTGACCACCAGGCGGAGTCGATCTGGCCACAACACTGCAGTATTCTCGCGTCTGGGTTTTCCATTTTCATCTCCTCTTCTCCATCTCTCCTTAACTACTCCCTACCAGGTCCTTTTTTCTCCTCCCCTGGCACCCCTTCCCCAACTACACTCTTCCTCTCCCCTTCCCATACCAGACTCTCCCCCTTCCACCCTTTCCTCTACCTTGCCCTACCCTGCCTTGCCTTGCCTTGCCTTACCCTAGGACTGCTCTACTGGCAGCCGTGGTCCCCTCCCCTGCCCGTATCAGTGTCAGGGTGGCCTCCAACAGTAAATAAAGCTGCCACGCCGACAATGCCAAATTACACGTACAAGGGTCGGACTGCACACCGACTGACACCCTTCCCTCCCCCTCCCCCCCTCCCTCCCATCGCATTATGACATGATCCGCAATCTGGGACAGGAGCTGGGAGGGGTTAGGAAGGACAGAGGCTAGGAGAAAAGGGACAGGGACTTAGAGGGAGAGAGGGGATACACGAGAGGGTTAGGGATAGAGAAGAGGAGGAGGGAGGGAGGGAGGGAGGGAGGGAGGGAGGGAGGGAGCAGATGGAGGAAATAGGTGGACTGTGACTGTAAGAAATGGGATGGGGATATAGAGTAAGGGAAGGGTTGAAGAATATGACAGCTCGGAGAAGGAAAAGAGTGAGAGGGAGGGGAATGTGGAGAAGAGGGGAGCGGAATGTGGAGGGGACGGTGGAAGGGAGGTGTGGAGGAGACGGTGGGAGGGAAGTATAGAGGAGCAGTGGGAGAGAAGTGTGGAGGGAACGATGAAAGGAAAGTGTGGATGGAGATAGAAATAAGGAGAGGAGAGAGAGGAAGATAGTTAAAAGAAGCAGAGGAGGGAAGGATAGGCAATAACAAGGGCAGAGAGTTAAATAAAAAAAAAGGAGTGAGGCAAGAGTGAGGAAATATGAGGGTTAATGAGGGAGGCGGAGACGGAGGATGACTTAGGAACACTGGGAGGGGGGGTTGAGGGAAAGGTAGGAGAGAGAGAGGGAGAGGTGGGAAAGGAGAGGGAGGGAGGGGGTGGGAAGGAAAGTGGGGGTGGGGCAGGTGTCTAAGTATGGAGCAGAAGCATTATAACAACAACAATAATGATGATGATGATAATAATAATAATAATAATAATAATAATAATAATAATAATAATAATAATAAAAATAGTAAAAATAATAATAATAAACGGTTTCTTTGCAACCTGGGATACATGCAACATTAGACCCAGAGGACAATAAAGTGTATCTCTCTCTCTCACGCACTCACGCAAGCACGCACAAATACATGAAATCCTCCACTTATAAATTATTGGGATATATATATATTTTTTTTTAGTCAATCAACAAAAGTCCGATAAAAACCGCAGGGAGATGAAGGAAGATTTTGGGGGATATGTTAAGTCAGTCCAATACCTACCCATCTGTCCCCTAATTAACTGACCTTCCCCAGCATCCCTCCGACCCTACTCCCTGACCTCTGACCCCAGCAGTAAAATCACCTCCGGACTAACGCAACAACTATGCCCCCCCCTCCCAACCACCCAAAAAAATAAAAAATAAATAATAAATAAATAAATAAAATAAAAAATAAATGTAAAAATTCTTGCTCATCATAAATTAAAGAGAAAATGCCGAGAGTAACGGAGGTACAGGAACCCCGGGAGTCTCGGTACTATTTCAGGATTCAAATACACAGTGACACCCAATTCCCATTCCCACCAAGATTCCACTAAATTCCCAGAGATTCCTATGATACCGTTTAACCTTAGCTGGTATTTCTCCTGACCTGGTGGCTAGCATTTACCCTTACGTGGCTACTAGCATTTACCCTTACGTGGCCACTAGCATTTACCCTTACGTGGCTACTAGCATTTACCCTTACCTGTTTTCTTCATTCCTAAAAGTAACGGGAAATTATTAAGTAACATACGAGTATTTGGGTCGAGGATGGAGTGAGAACTGTGTCTGGCTTCCTCTTTATACACCGACACTCGCCTCATACTACCCTGATACTCTCGCCTCCTCATATTACCCTGACACTCGCCTCCTCATACACCCTGACAGACACAACACGCGCTGACAGAGGCCGTAGTTACCTTAACACTCAACCAGGAACTCTATGAATACGAATAGATAGAGTCTCTCTCTCTCTCTCTCTCTCTCTCCAGCAGTCCCAGCATGTGTATAAACCTCAGGTGTGGACCAAACGTTGCCAGGTGTGATGGACAAACATACACAGACATACTGGGAAAGGTCAGACACAATGGACTCAAATTGGAAATGACTTGTTGGGGTGTAGCCGCGGCACAACATGAGATAAACGAGGAGGAGGAGCAGAAGAAGGAGGAGGAGGAGGAGGAGGAGATAGGTATAGTAGTAGGAGGAGGAGGAGGAGGAGGATCACTCAAAAGAGGACTCTGCAGAAGGAAGGAAGGTGAAGAGTTGGTGTTCCAGGGGTGGAGGCGGGTCAGTGGCTCGAGAGGTCGGTCAGGAAAGTCAACATCAATGAAGGACTCGCTGGGATAACCCTCACAGTGGACAAGAGCTGCCTGAAGAAGAAGAAGAAGAAGAAGGGGACACACAACAAAAAACCTGATTCAAGAACTACAGTCAAGAAAGGCACAGAACCTGACTCGCCACATCCACGATCATACACTCAGGCAAGAGGCGAGGAGCTGCTCTACTAACACCATCTATCATGATCATCTTCCTTCACCTATTCACAAAAGGTTAGGCAGGGGTCGACTTCGTATCATACGAAACCTACTAAATTAACATCAGTATGGAGGTTCCCTTTTGGAGAATCCTGTTGGCTACTGACGCCACTGGAATCATCATGGGATTCGACCTGCACCTCTTCTGCCTCCATCTCTCTCAGCCAGCTCCCCCTAGACACCGTGTAAATAACTAACGACTTAACAAAACCTGGCCAAGGACCGAGGCGAACTTAAACACTTGATCCAGTTGCGTGAACGGTCGGAAAAATGGCTTTGTTTACAGGAGGACTCTTGAGCAAAAATGAACAAGGCCACTCCAGGACGCTGAAGACCGCTGGCAAACACTGCCACTGTGGCCTCACCCGCGGACACGGCCACCCACTCCACCCACCCGCCCGCCCTCCATCCTGGATCACTGGACACACACACACACACACACACACACGGACACACACAGCTATATATAGATAGGCACTTTCAGTATTTCATTAGCAAAAGAGACCTATAACAATGAAAAATAAAGTCTCTCTCTCAGACAGCCGGGGGGAGGGGGGAGGAAGCCATCCTCATGCACACAATGTCCTCAGAACCATCACCATAGCTCAGTCACTCAAGTTGTTCTCGACAAGATAAATAAAGCCGTCTATGTTTGTGCCCGGGGTCGACCAGCAGCTGGCCCTCCCCCCTGTGGGTGTCAAACTTACTACCCTGCTGCCACCCACACACAGGATGACTCATCACCTTCCCACCATGGCCCTCATTTATGCTGTGGGTGTCAAACTTACTACCCTGCTGCCACCCACACACAGGATGACTCATCACCTTCCCACCATGGCCCTCATTTATGCTAGGTTAAGGTATAGCTTAGGTTGGGTTAAGGTAAATATGGGTAGATTAGGTAAGGATGTATTTGGCTAGGGTCGATATGGGTAAATAGGTGGGTTGGGTTGGGTTGGGTTGGGTTGGGTTAAAACACTAACTAATCTTACTTAACTAATGTCATCCACGCCATAACAAATCCAAACACACACCAACTTCCTCCCACACATAAATACCCCACCACTCCACTCTCCCCACACACAAATACCCACACCACTCCTCTCCCCACCACTAAACACCCACACCACCTCCCCCACACACAACACCCACACCACTCCTCCCCCCCACACTCAAACACCCACACCACTCTCCCCACACTCAAATACCCACACCACTCATCTCCCCACACTAAACACCCACACCACTCTCCCCCACTCCAAACAACACCCACACCAGCCTTCTCATTCCACACCAACCCAAAAACAAACATTCTTAAACCGAACAACAATCTCGTCCCCACGCACCCCCAACAAAATCCCACACACACACACACGCCCTCACCATTAAACCAACATCAAACCTTCCCTGACTGACCCCTACATCCTGCTCAAAACTTCAACATCATCCCCAGTACCCCTGACCTCACATCCATCCCCCTCCCCACCCGGCACATCTCAGTAAATGGTCGTAAATCACAGTTGGTGCCCTGAAACGCTTTTTTATACAGAGGTCATGGAGGAACGGTGTGGTCTTGGCCTGTAGGGAGGAGCTTTGCCTGGGGTTAGGGGTGGGGAGTGTGTGCACTGTCTTGGCCGGTGCTTGGGGGCCTCCTGGTCTTGAAGTTATAACAGGGAGTTTTGGGTTAAAGAGCTTGAGGTGTCTAACATTACCTACTATACATTGTGAGTTTATCCTCGAGTAATAAATTGCAATAATACATAATACTCGACCTTGACCTTTCCACATATAAGACTTGGAAGAATTTGGTGTTACTTATATACGTGTTCATGGTTAAGTTTCATAGGCTCGTTAAACCCGATGAATATGGCAAGAGGAGAGATATTAATTATTATATTTGGCCAATAATCTTCGTCAATTTAGTTTGACTTCCCATTTTCTATCATTTGCTCCAGTAGTATTGTCAGCTACTCTTGTTCGCCTCGTGTCCCAGCACCAACACCATCACTATAAAACACCAACACTATCACTCAGCAGCAGCAGGCGGTGTCCCGTGTGGAGCTGTACTACTCCCGGGTCCCCGTATATCAGACACCGCCGCCCCACGATCATTTTTGCAAAGTGGACACAATGGCCACTGGGACCCCCTAGCCTGCTGCGAGGTCGCTCATAATGGCATAATAATGGTAGCCTGATTGTTTGATGATGGCCCCGCCGCGTCCTGGCCTCCGCTTAAACCTGGCCACAATCTAGACCCACCACTGATCACCCGCCCTAACGTGTGCTTGCTATTGTTACCGGTCTGGGGACACCAGCAGATCGTTTAATAATAAGAATAGCCGAGCAGGAGAACCTGAGATGATGACAATGATTACGCTGACGACACACACAGGGACTCCCGCTGCTGTCGCTGCTGGAGGGCCGACCGCCCCCCTCTATCTTTATCTCTTTCCTTCCTCCTGCAGCGACATTTTAACCCCCCTCCCCCCACCTTCAGATAACGGGGTGAGATGGCCGCGGGGGTAAGGGGGGTCAAAAGAGAGGGGGAGGAGAAAAAAGGAAATCATTGATCGAAACGAAACACATCTCGTTTTTTATTCATATTGTAATCACGTGCGTTAACGTCAAGGGGGGAATTAAATAGTGTAAATATGAGTGCGGGCGAGCGTGATTTATGGTGGAAAGAGAGGCCTTAGTACCGGTGTGGGCCGGGCCTGGCCTGGGTACCTGGCGCTGCGGGCTCGGGTCGCACAGGCTTCCTGGGTCGTGACTCATCACCGCCCTTCTCTCCCACACCGCCTCTCCTCCGTCACGGCCTTCCCCACACACAATACCTCACTTAACTCAACATTGTTTGCTTGTGTACCTCAGTAATCGTAACAGTGAAGTTCGTCGCGCTCACATCCCCAATTACATCGTCTTCAACGTCAAGAAAAACCAGCGATCGTGACGACGGTCGGGCGGCAGTCAGTCCTCCTGCCCTGGTGACGAGGGGGTGACCGAGGGAGTGACCGAGTTAAGCCCACGCCATTACATCACACGGGGATAAAAGGTCTAGACAAAACTTAGCTGTTTCTTTCACCTCGGGTCATTAAAGACAAAGTTACGATACTTTCTCTGTCACCATCCACTGTGTAACTTTTAGTGTTCTAGTTACCAAAAGTCCGCCATGTTTACTACCGCAGTGTGATCCCCAAGTGCGTCTACACCTGAGAGTATCGACAAATACGTTGTTCTTTAGTCGTAATGGACACAGTAAGGCCTCCCGAATCTTTACAGGTAATTTTCATGCTCACTAAACCCAGATCAACCGGCGATTAAACCTCGAAAAAATATACAAATAAAACTGTACGAGCCATTAACCTCTTCTTTCCCTCGGTGTTTTTAAGGAAGAACTACAAAAATCTCAAGATTCAATTACTTCAAAATAAAGGGTTAGGGATTTCGATGTTGTTATTTCAGAGTCGACTTGACTAAACAGCCGGGGAAAAAAGGGTGTCTTAGCAAGTAGAAGGAGAGAGAGAGAACCTGAAGACCCTGGCGAGGCTATTCTTGGAGGATCTCTGAGGAACCCGTCAAAGGATTCCATTAACATACTCTCAAGGTTGCTTAGAAAAACCATCCTTCTCTAAATACTGGTTCTTGACCTTAGCTGACTGGTCGCTATAGTATTGACTGGTCCGCTAGCCCTGTCTGACTGGTCGCTATAGTCCTGTCTGACTGGTCGCTAGCTGTCTGACTGGTCGCTAGCCCTGTCTGACTGGTAAAAACTCAATCAATCACACACACACAGTCTAGATCGTCACCAAACAGATGGACTGGCGGTGATTTTCATGACACCAATCACATAATAATGCTTCACAATTGTCCCACTTCCAATCATGCTGACGTCATCGGCTCCCGGACCTGCGATTGGTTGAAAAAAAAAAAGCTTCTCTAATTGGGCCCTCAGGGGAAAATAATTGGTTTCCCATTCGTGCTTCGTTCGGGAACTTTTACACACAGGAAAAAAAAATATTTGAGGTTTTGTCTCATTAGGGTATTCTTTTGTGCGTGGCGTGATGACCACCTATACGTGATGACGAGGTAACAAGGCCTCTTACTCCCTTCCTCCCTCCCTCTGTCCTTCCCTCCCTCTGTCCTTCCCTCCTTCATTCACTTATTCCCACTTATCCCCCTTTTTTCAATCTTCCCTCCTCATTTCCCTCCCTCTTATCTTTCCTTTTCTCTTCCATCCCTCCTCCTCCTTCCTCTCTTTCACACTCTCTCTTTCCTCCCCTTTCAATCTTTTTACCCTACCCATCCCTACTCTCTCTCTCCGCTACTGTACAGTATTACAATAATACCAAACCTGACTGACTGACTGAACTGACTGACTGGACCCACTCACTGACTGACTGAACTGACTGACTGGACCCACTCACTGACTGACTGACTGACTTGACCCACTCACTGACAGAAGCAGCTAACCAATCTAATCTCGGTCGGTCAATATCATGTAAACATCTTTTGTTTATAATTATTCCGGGTGATTATTCGCTGCCTCACGATTTATACCTAATTATACTTATTATTATCATCATTATTGTTATTATTAAAACCGATAGTTTCATTATAATTATCAAAACTAATTTATTATCATTCACATCATCACCATCCATTAACATTCTTATTTACTCAATATAACCTTAAAAAAATCAATTATTGTTGTCATTTATGTTATTGTTATTGTTTCAGAAGAGGATGTGAACTGGTGCCACGAGTTAACAAAGTCATTCGCCAGACACAACTTGTAATACACGTTCGTTAAAATGACCCAACTTGTTAACTGCGTCCAACCACTCAACAACTAGCCTGCACCACAACACTGAATAACTGGATTTAAAGTTACCTAAACTGTGTCGGATGGTGAAAAAACCTCTACGGCTCCTCGCCTTACCTGTCCCCTAACCTCCCCCCTCCCCTCCCTTTTCAATAAATGCTCCTCCCCTCCCCTTCCTCCCCTCCCTTTTCCACAAATGTTCCTCACCTTTCCCTTCCCCCAATACCCCTCTTCATCTCCCTTTCCCACAATGACCATCCCATCTTTCCCCTTACTATCCCTCCCTTTCCCATTGAGCTCCTCCCTTTTCCTCCCCTCTCAACCACTATTTCCCCAAATTTCCCTCATCTTTCTCCCCTCTCATGCTCCATCTGTGTTAATAACCTCCCCATCTCCCCACCAATACTCCCAGGGGTGCTGTTAGTCTCCCCAGTACCTCCACCACCTCCTGTCATATATCGTTAAGAAATAAAATAAATAAATAAATGCATATACAGACAGACAGACAGACAGACAGACAGACAGACAGACAGACAGACAGACAGACACACACAGACAGACAGACAGACAGAACACAAACACACACAGCTCTTCCTTTTATTGTATTCATTTAATCTTTTTTGTTTTATCTCACAAGATCACAAAACCAATTTAATATTAATACAAAATTTATAATCAACAGAAGACAACGATTAACAAAGAAACAAAATAATGAACAGAAACAACACAGGTGAGATAATTTGTGTCCTCTAATTACACCAGGTAAGAGATGTGTGTGTGTGTGTGTTTGTCCGTTTGTTTACCTTGCCCCTCTTAAACCTACAATAAATTCCTCAATAAAACACCCACTTCAATCTCAACACCACAAACCAGAGTAATATATATATAAACCAAAACGCAACACGAGCTAGCTAATCTCTCTCTCTCTCTCTCTCAGAATAGCACCTCTTAACCCTCCATAACACACATTCATACCGTACAACACACACTAAAACAAAATATATACAATATGAAACTATATTCTCCTGATATATATTTACCCCTTGGCCATATACATTCGATAAACATCATATATAACTTCAATGTTAATGTTGTAATTCATCTTCGTTTTACTTAATAATAATAAAAACCTGGAGATAATGAGACACGAGTGATAATTTGGTCTTCTCCATTACAGGTGATTACAGGTGAGGTGATGCTGGGAGCCTCCCTCCTTAATAACCCTCAAAGTAATCAGGTAAAAATGTAATTAAGAGAAGGGATGAGTGCAGCCTCTGGGGGTTATACCTGCTGGTGCTGCTACTACTACTACTACTACTACTGCTGCTACCACACTCTCTCTCTCTAAGAATTCGCACGCTGTAGGTGGGGGGAGGAGGTAAAGCAGCAGTCATTTTTTGTTAGTGTCACATTACAACAAGTCGGAAAAAGTATTAAATTCCTCTCTGTAGTCTATAACGAATGACCAAAGCTTTGAATGGGTGATATCTTTTGATCAGGTTACAGTGTGTTGGATCGAGCAGGTCAGAGTGGGTGGGGTCGGTGGGTGTAGGAGCCTTTACCAACGCACCACTGAGTACGACACATCCACCTGGTACCTGCAGTTTAATAATAACCAAAAAATGTCTCGCGTTCACTTACTCCGAGCCATTTAACTGACCCCCCCCCTACCCCTACCAGACTACTCGAAAATGGCTCTAAACGTACAGTATATCCGGCCATGGGGGACATTTATACCCCAGGGAGGTTATAATGGTCCTCAGGTTCCCGGCGACGTTCAGCACTCATGACGATTTCCCTCGACCGAATATTTATTTTAGTGTCATAAGAACATGGTGACTACAGGTAAAGCCGCACCTCCCACCAGCTAGTCATTGCCGAGAGTGGAAGAGCGACACATCTGGCGCTGTTGACTGCCCATGCTGGCACTGTGTTTATGTAATGGAAGCCAGATTCTGACAAAATTGGAAAACCCTGAAAATCTGTGAATACTTTTGAAGAAAAAAGACCTAGAAAAATTGCAGAAACTCATGACCAAATACGTGAAACAGCAGATGGAGAAGTAAGTGTGTGTGTGTGTGTGTGTACAAGAGCCAAGAGCCTCACTCACCCACCATCTGAAGTCAAGAAGACGGGAGGCCGTGCTGCGGAATATGGTGGGGAATTCCCGTGACTCACCCCCCCAACCCCCTAACCACACACACAGCTCAAGAAAAACTCATGTATGTATATGAGGGACGATCTGTCACAAGTGTATAATATGAAAAGGAAAAATCTGAAAATTATCTCTTTTTGTCAGCACTCATTTCCATAACCTCCCCGCCACCTCCGCTTCCCCTGAGCGCGCGCGCGTGTGTGTGTGTGTGTGTAGGGAGGGGGTATTGAATCTGTATTACCCATTCAACATCTCTCTCTCTCTCCCGTTCTTTTCTCCTTTTTTGTAACCTACGCAAGTGTTTTCAAAACGAAGCGTCGCACACGACGCCATTGGAGTGATATGCGACGCTCATCAATTCTACTCCCCCCAAGTCCTCAGATAGCTCCAAAAACGCACAAAACCCCTGAAAGGTCAGCTGCACCAACCAGCCTCTAGCTTGTGCGCCGACGCTCACTCTACTGAACAGCCATTGTAACCTCTGCGCGCGCATTTATTCATTTTTTAGAGCCTCAGTTTTCAAAGATAGCGACGAGCCACGAACAAGATCTTGGCGTCGGCGTCGTGGTTGTCGGCCGGTTAAATTTTGCTTTTAACCCAGAAACCTTAACATACAACAAGTTCTGCCTCCGCTAATGTCCCTGTAACTCCTGTTATGGTGCCCGCCACACCTACTGCAACATATTTTAGAAAAACTGCTGCACATGTATGTATGTATGTATGTGTATGTGTGTGTATGTATGTATGTATGTATGTGTATGTATGTATGTATGTATGTATGTATGTATGTATGTATGTATGTATGTATGTATGTATGTATGTATGTATGTATGTATGTATAAATACTGGCCGTATATAAAGATCAATGCTCCTATAATATTCAGATTGCAGCAGCCGACAGAGGCCCGCCGGCGTCGACAGAGGAAAACTGCAATAACTCGCAATCTGTCTCCGGTAGCAAGACTTGCGAGCCTCGCTGGCGACGCTGCCGTGTGATGCCATCAGGCAGCAGCAGCAGCAGCGCCGCCTCATGTGACAATATTGCGTCCCTATGCCGCCGCATCGTACCGCCGTCGAGGCAGCATGTCCACTGAACACCCTTCGAAATCTGATGACTGTTCAACCGAAGCCTTCGGGATCAAGACACGAGCCGCTGAACACCTCACCAGCGAGCCAGGCAGGCACTCGCGGTACAATGGTGGCATGGCAACCAGCAGCAACGTTCCGGAGCCACCCCAATAGATCACCTCCGCCAGCCCGCCCAGGCCACGGGGAGAGGGAGGGAGGGGGGAGGGGGGAGAGGGGGGATAAAGAAGGCCGCCTTTTTCAATAAATCCCCGCCGTGATTAGCGCCATAAATTTCAGTTATAAAACTTTAATTCTCGTCAGTCCAAGTTTGAGCGACAGGCTGCCTCTTCGGCTCTCGTTAATTCTGATTAAATTGACTTTTTCCCGGAGCTGTCTGCCCAGACCTGCCCTTTTAGTGCTCGACCACCGCCGCCGCCCCCGCACCCCCTATGTACACCGCAACCACGTCGATATCATCACTAACCACGTCGACACCACCACCAACAACCACGTCGATACCGCTTGTCATCCATGCCAACACCAACTAAAGTCACTCACATTTACACTGTCTTCACCCATGCCAAACCACCTATAACAACGTCAACACCAACAACCACGTCGACACCCCCACCATAACCACGTCGACACAACCAGCCACGTCGATACTCCCCACCAACAACCACATCGACACTCCCACCAACAACCACGTCGACACCACCAACCACGTCGATACCCCCACCAACAACCACGTCGACACAACCAACCACGTCGACACAACCAACCACGTCGACACCAACAACCATGTCGACACCCCCACCAACAACCAGGTCGGCACTAACACCAACAACCACGTCGACACCACCAACATCCGCCTTGACAAAGACTACAACCCCCCTAGTCGCTGCCATCAACGACCCTCATACCGCTAAAATATTGCATGAGAACGCTTTGCAAATGCACGGAGAGGGAGAGAGAGAGAGAGAGAGAGAGAGAGAGAGAGAGAGAGAGAGAGAGAGAGAGAGGTGCACTGCGGACAAGTAACAACACTGAGCTAGGCTTCAGATTCTCCTGGAATAGTACGTTTCTTTTTTCTTTTCTTTTCCCAACTGGAGAACACACACACGTTTAAGGCAGAGTCTCGATGCAACTGGGAAGCGAGATCAACCACCTTCCAAGTAAGCCATTTGCATGCATTCCTAAATCTTAAATCGGGGAAGAAATTAGCATGGGAAGCTGTGATAATCGAGACCAAGAGGAAAATAAGCCGGGAAAATGACCGTGCACCCTCGTATGTCGGGGAGAGAGTCAGCTAAAACTTGTGTTTCGGCAGAAGCCAAGAGTTGTTACCAATATAACAAACTTGGACCTGCCTGGAACAAAGGCAGCCAAGACTTGGTTTAAACAAGGAGAGAGGAGACTTGCCTTGAGCAACACCCAAGACTTCTAACTTGAAGACTTGAACAAGAGAGTGGAAACCCGCCCTGAGCAAACCTGTCACACGTGCCCAACTACTAACAACTAAAGCGCCAGGAATACAATCAATCCACACACACTCTGGACGAAACAACTGTCATGGCGGCCACACTCAGAGATCAAAGTCTCCATGGCAACTCTCCCACGAACTTTGCGAATATTTAGTTATTAAGCAGCTGTAATTCTTAAATGCAATAATATCACTTCCTTCGTTCTCGTGCAGGAAGCTGCTTGGCACCAGTGAGGGAGCGAGATGACTTGCCATTTATCAAACACTAACGCGTGTTCTTGCCCTGGCAGGAGACGGCACAAGAGAAGGTGCGACGCCTTCTTGACAAATGAAGGCAAACTGTCAGGGATAAGGATTTAGTTGGAGATGTAAAAACGGCCCGTGAACCCTCCCAGAAACGGGTTTCCTTCGCCCTGTGAGCTGGAGGATCTTCCAAATAACAAACACAACACAGAAATGGCTCAAGGCTCATGTCATACAGTCTTCCCCCAGTCTTACCGGCAGCTACCAGTTCTCCATCTACCAAACACCATAAAAAAAATCTGTCATATACCAACCGGGAAAAAAAAATCATCTAACAGGGAAAAAAAAAAGAGACATTTCCCCTAAGAGCGTCTCCTTCCTGTCTGGTTCCCTAAGCGTGTGGCCGGTGGGGGTGACGTAATTTTACAACCTTAAAGGTACAAGACACAACCAAGACACCTGGATACAAGAGAGTGGGTTATGGTGTTAAAGGTACACCTCTAACAAAACAACCACGACACCAGGGGAGGAGCGAGTATTGAGGTGCTAAAGGTTTACCACGTAGGGTACAACCTGGACACTGAGGGGACGAACACTACCATTTTCTTAACACACACACACACACACACACACACACACACACACACACACGCCATGACACCTGGAGGGGAGACCCGTGTTATGGCGTTAAAGGCACAAGACACCTGGGTACAAGGCAGTATTATTTGCTTAAAGGTACACCACGCAGAGGACCACGACACCCAAGACGCCGCAGCAGGTAGACAGAGACGTTCACATCCTCTTGTTATGATTGCATCACCAGCCATATAATGTCCTGGAGGAAAGAAAGGAACAGGAACATGAGAGAGGAAAGAGAGAGAGATGAGTGGGAAAGAACGGAAAGAATAAAAGACAGGGAAGGAGAGAAGGGAGGAGAGAAGGGAGGATAGGGAGAGGCAGCACTACCAGCCGGGAGCTCATAACCAATACTATTTTTCTCGAAGCAGAAGAGAGAGGCCACAATTTGGACCAAGATTCATGAACCAGCAGCAAGACCATCCCTCACAAGAGGCTTAATGAACCAGAATACCCCGTCGTATCCACCTCAGGTTTCATGTTTCTTTGGAAGATTATCAACAACGATGTGATATAAATTAGTTTCATGAACCGCAAGCAATGTGAATCATCTCAGATCTCGCGAACCACAAGTTAAAATCGAGACCCGGATCAAGTTGTCGAGCGAGCAGCGAGACGATAATTGGGATCGAGTTTCAGCGGGACCACGTGAGGGCTGGTGTGGTCAGAGGCCATCTTCAATCTGGACCCCCCCCCCCCCAACGACGCTTACTACTGTCAACACCGGCACTACACAGGGCGTCTGGTGCCTGTGTCCTTGAGGGTCCATGACATAAAAAAAAATAACAAACTGCAGGTACCGTCAAGTCCAAAGTTACCTGACATTAAACAAGGTAATGTGATGCTTGCATTTTAGTGGACCAAGTTCCGCTTCACAAACTGACTTCGTTTCGATCTAGACAAAATTTATATATATATTTATTCATTCTATCTAAACCACTTGTAATAATTCACCGTCTCGCTGTTTCTTTCTTGATTCCAACACAATGACTAAAAGTAATTTCTCCTACGATGGACAGTTCATCATGAGCGCCACATATGGTCATGATCTCTGATGCTCAGTGATGACTCCCTCTAGCCTAGGGCACAACACGAAGAGGAGAACCATTTCCTGATACCTGCTCTTATAGCCAGGGCCCAACTCACTGCTACTCCGCCTGGCCAAGCTTCCGCTAACCCTCCTGGTCAGGACTCTAAAGGTGGGGTGGGACTACTAGCTAGCCACGCTCTATCTCTAACCCTTCCATCACCCTCCTCATCAATCGGTCAGGCGTCACAAATTTTGAAATGGTTCTTGGTGTTCAATGCGAGAGCAGTTCAATAGCAGTGCATTATCCCATTGTCGTCGCCGATAACTACCACCCCCCTCCCCCCCCCACCCCAGGTACCGGCCTGGTGGAGTTATGAAGCCTCCTCACCTACCGCCTCAGGGGATGGTGAGGAGAGGGAGGGGGGAAATGCTCTCACCACTAAGCCATCATCACGCAGAATAAAATCTCTGATCAAATTTCCTCTAAGTACCCTGATTACAGTGATAAAAAACTTGAACTGAATGAATTTGTCAAAATGAGTGTGTGCGTGTGTATGTGTGTGAAATAGCGTGTGAAGCAGTGAGACGCTAGCGATACGCAATGTGACAATGTAACGTAAAGGTGTGACGCAGTGACGCAAGTATGACGCATTAAGTTTATGACAAGTGAATGTATGATAAAAGCGACAGCCACAACCGACAGACGCAAACATCCGCCGACCATCAGGTACCGTAGCTCGACACAACACCTGTTTCAATTAATATCTCCAACAAAGATTTTCAAAAAATGTTCTTAAGAAACCTATCACCTGATACCTGTAACCAATCCTGCACGTCCACGACCCCTATGAAGACGCAAACCCCGAGCGATAAGACACACGATAATCGCCTTTACCTACATTACCTACACAGCCCATTTCCTTTATCGCCCACGAGACAGATTTGGCCCCCCAGCCTCCCGCTCTTCACCTGGTGCATCATGGATGTTGCTAGATCTGCGCTAGACGACCTCGGTATTTTTAGATGCTGATCTCACTTTACATAAAACAGCAGCAACTTTTACTACAGCGGGAGAGTGGCACGCCGTTACCTCCTTGTGAGCGTGCGCCGAGTAACGCCATAATACGTGTAGGAGGCGCCACAGCAGGCAAGGGTTAGTGACTACATTCCTGCAGCACCGCGTCGCCGTATACTTTACACCGAGCAACGCCATACGATCGCTTTTTACCTCCCAGTCCCAACCTAACTTAAGATGGGTTGGAGGACGCCGAGACTACCCTCACCACCACCACTCCTCCTCCTCCTCCTCCTCCTCCACCATTCCTACCCTTAACCCTCCCCCTCTTCCTCCTCTTAACCCTCCCCTCCTCCTCCCTGCCTACCTTTTACCCTCCCCTCCTCCCCTTCTAACCCTTTCCTCCTCTTCCTCCTCCCTACCCATTCGCCCTTTTGAACTCTCTTCCTCCTCTACCGTACCTAACCTTAATCCTCTCCCTCTCCTCTTCCACTCTACCTAGTACCTACCCCTAACCTCTTTCTCCCTACCCATTCGGTACTTTCAACTCCTCTCCCCGTGCTGCCTCCACCTCCTGTACCTCACCTGCCCTTGGCTACTACGCCCTCAACCAAGTCATGTCGCTCTACGGACCTCCACTACCCCACGCACGCGGCCTTCAACTCGTCAGTTTTATGTAATCCTCCTCAGAGACTGTCCGCCGCCCGACACACGAACACGTTTAAGAGATCCCGCGAGAGACGGCGCTCCTTTGCCTACTTAAAACCTGGGCATCATCCCTCCCTCCCTCCCTCATTTTAACCAACATCCTACCCCCAACCCTACCATCCTACACCCCTAATCCGACCATCCTACCCCTCATCCTACCATCCTCCACTTACCCCTTCCAGCACCTCTCCTCCCTCCCTCCCTCCCTCCCAACAACTCTCCTCCCTCATATAACCCCTTCCAGTATCTCTTCCTCCCTCCCTCGTGCGTCCCATCCCCTCCCCCAACACCTGCTGGACCTTCCCACGCTCACACTGGATGAGACGGGATGTGTGTTCCTTATGATTATAAACCCACGTGTTTTATAAGTACGAGACGCTAATCTAAACATTCCCTGCATAGTCACGGCAGTAGAGGAGTGAGGGGAGAACAGGTGCAGTATGGCCTCAACAGATGAAGTACTGGCCACAACAGGTGCAATAGTGGTCACAAGAGGTAAAGTAGTGGCCACAATAGGTGAAGTACTGGCCACAACAGGTGAAGTAGTGGACATAACAGGTATAAACAGTGGCCACAACGGGTATATACAGCAGAAACCACAGCAGATAAAGTAGTGGCCACAAGGTACAGCACTGGCCACATGTGCAAAACTGGCTAAAACAGGTGCCACTAGAGATGCATCAGTACAGTAGTGATGACAACAAAACAAACCACAGTATTGGCACCCACAGCACCACCAAACACGACGCCCGGGCACACCAGTAGCAGTAACAGCGATTTTTACAGCATCTGCAACCACAACTATGATAGCATCGACAGCAGTACCCGCCAGAACCAGTAATTGAGCTCCACCCCGGCAGCAGCACGGACACGGACACACACACACACACACACACATACACACACACAGGACTCACCTTACAGTACTCTGGACCGCGACAAATTACCGTCGTGTTTTGGGTACACAAATAAAGTTCAGCTATTTAAAAAAAAAAAAAAGGGAGCCTTAAACTCAGCCACCACTAAGTAGCACCAGTGTTGCCTGCCCCACCATCCACTATAAAGGTAAGCATGCGGAACTCCCTAAAGATGTTAACGATATTTATCACGAGGGAGGATTTTAATAGAAGTTTATAAGATACTCCTAATTCTATGAACCTGTCCCACGCCAGATGGACTCAAGAGATAACCCCTTGTACAAAACAATGTCCAAAACGCCACTTACAATACCGGATCCACGTTACGATTTAAAGAAGCACGTGAGGAGATACCAAACCAAAATACCACTACCATATTACCCATTAAAAAGCAAAAGGTGGGGGGATTTTATTTATTTTCTCCCCACCACCATATTACCCAACCATTACGAAGCAAGGGGGGATTGTTTTTCCTCCCCACCACCTACCCTGGCCAACACGAGACATTCACAACACAGCCATGAAAACGACACCACCGGGCGCGCCGTCGTCTCTCTCAACCTCGACCGCTTCTCGCTACCTATCGTCTCTAGGCTAATGATGATCGTCCCTCACACCTTCCTGCCTCGTGCCAAGAGACAGGTCCAGGTGCCAAGAGACAGGTCCAGGTGGAGTGTTAGGAATACAGGTGGCGAGGGTGAAAGTTCCTGAGCCTCTACGGTGGTTTTGGGCGCACACACACACACACACACACACACACACACACACACACGAGGGTAGGGACAGTGGCAGAGGTAATGGTGAAGGCAGTGGAGATATTTGTGGTGGCGACGGGGCGGGAACGTAGGAGGGCCGGAGAGAAGATGGGGCGGCGGGGATGGGTAGAGGAGGGTAGGGATGGGTAGGGGTGGGTAGGGGTGGGTAGGCAAGGGAGGGGGTTGGGACGTAGGCGAGGACCGGGACAGGACGGAGAGGTTGAGACAGGTGGAGCAGGATGAGGCCGGCCAAGAGGAATGAGGATGGTGCCAGCGATAAGGAGATGCGACGTCAGCAGAAGGTGAAACTCTCAAGAGGAGGATGGTAGGAGGAGGAGGAGGTGGGAGGGATGATAGGATGGAAGGAAGAGGGAGGGAGAGATAGGAGGATGGTTGGAGGAAGAGGACAGAGGAACCTGGTGACACTGCGGGTGATCCTAGATAGACGCTGATAAATGGCAAGATAGAAGGTCAGCGCCTCGGTAAACGCTCCAGATAACAACGTCACCCAGAAGACAAATGACCCAACCCGGAGACTCGAGGAGGAAGGTCCCATTGCCTCAGGTCCCACAGTAGCTGAACCAGACGTAAACTTGTCATTACCAGGCAACTTACAAGATAGGGGAAGGTCACTCACTGTCTGGTCAAGTTGGAGAGAATACCTGGACTGGTAACTCATCGGTAACCATACAGTGAGGGAGTTTCGGGACTAGTAACTCATCGGTAACTTCTACAGTGAGGGAGTTTCGGGACTAGTAACTCCTCGGTAACTTCTACAGTGAAGGAGTTTCGGGACTAGTAACTCATCGGTAACTTCTACAGTGAGGGAGTTTCGGGACTAGTAACTCATCGGAAACTTCTACAGGTAGGGAGTTTCGGGATTGGTAACTCATCGGCAACTCTAGAATGAAGGATTTATTGTTGGCCTTATTATCACCGGGATCCTGATAATGACGACTAACAGATCCTAATACTACAGTAAGGACATAAAATAACAATAATAACAATAAAAGCAATAACAATATACATAATATTGACCCTCATATAGTAAGGCGACCATTATATAAGAGCGTGCAGCAATATTCAAGTATTAGTTTCAACTAAATAACATAAAAAGATAAAAGATGGTGAGCAAGTTAAGATTCTGTTACACTATCTGCAGGAATGTTACAACAAAAACAGCGGCAACGACAGCAACAGTGAACAGCTGCAGAGTCAACAGCAGAAATAAGAGTAGGAATGATAGCGGAAGAAACAGCAACAGGAAGAGTGACACTGCCAAGGCCATCAGTAATGACATCAGTTTCATCAGCAAGTTCAGCAGCAGTAGTAGTGTTGGTGTGGGCTGAGGGAGGGAGAGGCTGCTGGTGCCGGGGTAATCACGACTAAGCCGCGGCTATAAACAAGGCCCAACAAAGGCCCGGACGCCTGGACACAGCACAGGACGGACATTGCAATATGTGACCCGTTGTCCCATCCCACCCTACCCCCCCCCACCACAACCACTACGATAAAAATTAATATATATATATATATATATATATATATATATATATATATATATATATATATATATATATATATATATATATGAAAATTTTAATAAGTTCCTTTGTATAAGTGCGAATACAACACACTGTAAACTAAGACACACTTCGGTACACCAGGAGGCACCACGGCAGACACATTCACTAGTCGAGTGGTGGTGGTGGTGCCAGGGAGGAGACCTGTGACCCTGGGGACAGGAAGTGAGCTCCGCCGCAACACTTATATAAATATACTCGTAAATATGTATAAATAAATGTGTGTGTTAGTTTATTTGTTTAGCGGGTGAAGAGCGCACACAAAAATACAAAATAGTCAAACTTATAGGAACTTCAATGTGAACGAGACAATATATCCTCAGGTCACAAGCCTACAGTAATCACCTCTCGGATGTTGTGTTTTCTAAACAAACACTAAGGTGGTTAGGCGCCGCAGGAAGAAAGCCTCGACGCTGCGACACAAACAAAGTAATCTTTTACGAGCGCATAAACGGCGTGGGGGATGTGTACAAAGCGGCAGGTGGAACACAACAGCACCGTCCAACACACTCCACCAGCCTCACTCCATACTGTAATTCAGATGAAAAAATATTTCCTCAACACAACAGTACACGTAAAGCGATTCTTTTGAGGTAGAACTAAAGGGAGAACTATTATACCATGGCGCCATATTCTGTTGACATAAATCTACCTAAATGTGGTACCTACAAGTGTACTCCACCTCCCTTAACTCTCGCCAGGTGGTGGAGCCTAAGTCAACGCGACAATCCCCACAATAACCACTTTAACTCTCTTGAATACCTCCACCAACACCATCTCTCAACGACACCATCAATATTCTCCCTCCCACAACACCCTCTTGATCTTCCTCTGGGTAACATCAACAGTCTGTCATCCCACGTCATCACCCACAAGCCTAAGACCATCACCCGCTCTTACATCATCAATTAACATATTCTTCTTAAAGCATCATTTTCTTTTTTTGCTTTTCACAGCACCAATAACACCATACTCAACACTCTCCATATTCCACTTTATCAATCCATGCAACACAGCCATTACCTGCAGCAACACCTACACCACAGCCAACAGATTTAATACGAGCAGCTCCTTACGACACCGTGCAGGGATAGGCTTCCTTACTTGTGTCACCTACTGCCTGAATCCCCTTAATTTGTTTAGATATAAATTAATTGGCAGTTTTCCTCTTGTCTCGGTATACCGTTTCTTGTAGAACAATGGTCACCTGCTGAAACAACTATTCCCCGAAAGAACAGTCACACCCCCGAAGAGAAGTGTCTTCGTGTGACAGCATCAGCCTCTACCACAAGAATTCCTTTCACGGACGCCACTCTTTGCTTCAGCGATCGTCCTCAGTTAGATCAATCGTCCCCTTCTGGCACGATCCTACCCTGCTTAATCACCTACTTTCCTTTGATGGCCCTCTTCTGTTTGGATGACCCCTCGGCTTTCCTTCCCTCTTGGCCAGCTCCTCTTCCTCCTCAGAAGCAGAGGCTTGGACGTCTCCCAAAGGCAGAGGCGACTCACATTACCCTTGGCGGTGCTCTGGCTTGCTTGGATGATTCCTCTACTTGAATTGCGTCCTTCCACCCTCCCTCCCCTCCACCTACTATCAGTTGGTCAACGGGACGAACATGTCGGACTTGTCAGAGCAGTAACTCGGGGCGTAGATCACCTGGCCGTCAGCGAGCCACTCGTGAGGAGGGAGACTGGCTATCTGGCCCGGCGGGTGCTATCGCGGACCCGCATGTCCTTCATGTGTTTTATGGCCGTGGCGAGATAAAGCCCCCCCCCCCCCTGAACCCGGCCGACACTTTGCAAGGGACGGAGAGATAATGAGTGTCCGTTAAAGGGGTGGTCGTGGCAGCCTTCCACATTCTCAGGTTGACGTTGGTGCTATTGAGAACACCACTTAAGAGGTCCACACACACACACACACACACACACACACACACACACACACATAATAAAGTGGGGGGGAATATCTTAGAGAACTTAAAAGAGCGAGTATTGAGGCGGTTCTGGGAAAAATGTTACTTAAGTTATTTGGGAACTTGACACACACATGATATTGTTGACGTTGATATTGTAATACATTATTAACCTTTATCAACAATTAAAAATGGAGACACACATTCTAATACAAGTCGCTTCTTACTATACCTTCCATGCACACGTAATTACGCCAACAGTTTACACAACCCAACACTTCTCTCATAACGTGTAATAACTTTATAAAAAAATACGTTCCTTTAGTCCAATAAAAAAAATTACACCACAAAATACATCTTTATAAAGCCTATGTCCTTCTCTTTTATATCTAGAACCAGTACTTTAAGCTCTTGATGACGAAAACTAATCGAATCGCTGTTAACCTGACCTAACCTAACCCACCATATCTCACCGTTCATTCACCTCAATCTGACACCTGTGAATGGTCTTCGATTCCCTTAGCAGAGTAACTTCATCTTATATTCTTAACCTAACCTAACCTAACCTAACCCAACCCAACCCAACCCAACCCAACCTAACCCAACCAACCTAGCCTAACCCAACTCAACCCAACCTAACCTAACCCAACTAACCCAACCCAACCCAACCTAACCCAACCTAACCAACCTAACAACCCCAACCTAACCCAACCCAACTACTTCAACCTCACTAAACCACTACAACTTCAGAGCCCATATAAAAAGATTAACATATAGACCATTAGTAAACAATCTTCCCTTGTCCAACATTATTAAGGAGTTAGACGAGACATCAATCCCCCTCCCTCCCCTGACGTCAACACAAGCCAATCTAATCTCACCTTACCTGACCGGGATAGTTGTCAAGACAGAAAGTATGTACTGAATGACAAGCAATTGAGATATACACCTTTTGATGAGACAGACAGACAAACAGACAGAAAAGTACAGTAATAGCGATGCAACTTGTTGACGGTGACTGGTTGTAGACAGGTGACTAGTTGTAGGCAGACAGACAGACAGAGAGAGAGAATTGAAGAGACACTGACAGAAATAAAAGAAACAGACAGACACAGAGAGAGACAGAGAGAGAGACAGATGAAGAAGAACCAAGAGATAATACGAGACTTTGAGAACATGAGAGAAGGGGTGTTGGCATGGACAGTGATTCTCAAAGCCCAGTGGTGGTGGTGGTGGACAGAGAAGCAGGCTAAGAGATAATCTATGAGACAAGAGACAACAAGAGAATGACAGCATGCACTTACCTCCTTTGGGCGTGCCAGTGCTGACGGACAAAGTGAGACAAAGAGATGAGAAGATGAGACACACACACAGAACAAGAGATGAAAAGATAAGGAGACAAAACGAGAGAGAGAACACGAGAGGAGAAGAGATACAGAGATAAAGACACAAGAAGTAAAGAAAAAACGAACGAGAGAGAGAGAGAGAGAGAGAGAGAGAGAGAGAGAGGACGGACGGACGGACGTACATACCTTCTTGAGGGTGCCCGTGGTGGTGCCCATGAAGAGGACGGTGTGGTGGGCGGTGGTGGCAGCCTGAAGGGAACTGAGGCTGGTGTTGCGGTAGAGGAGGGCGGCCCGGGCGTGTAGTGGAGACACCCCAGAGATCTTGAGACCCACCTCGCAGAAGTTGTAAATGTTGCCCATCGTCTGCAAGAACACAACAGTGATTAATTAAGGTGATGCCATTTGTGTCATGTTGTTCATGTAGACAAACATTTAATAATGATAATGACAATACTACTACTACTACTACTAATAATAATAATAATAATAATAATAATAATAATAATAATAATACCGGTAATATGCATAAAATTTTTACGTCAACTGCGCTTCGCCTCCATTCAATCAAACGATACGATGGGGAGAGAAATATATAAATAAAAGGGAAGGCGAGGAAGGGGTGATGAGGGTTAGGTTGTAAAGGGAAGGGGATACAATGGAAAGGGGGGATGGGAAGCAAGGAAGGAAAGGGGAAGGAAGGAAGGTAGGTAGGGAAGGAAAGGGGGAAGGAAGGAAGGTAAGTAGGGGAGGTAAGGTAAGGAAGGAGAGAGAGAAAGGGAAGGTGGGAAGGGAAGATAATAAAGGGAAGGGGAGAGAAAGAGAAAGTAGAGTACTGAAAGAAAGGATAGGTAAGAATAAGAGAGATTTACCTCCCTCGCTCTACAAAAGACCAAATGAGATCAAACTTAATACAAACACTTATTATCTTCCTAAGTCCATAAGCCCGTAAATCCCCGACTCACAAGTTGTTACTAAAGTTGTTTGTGTACAGTTAACACAAACACCATAACAACAACAAGGCCCGTATATAATAATTCACCATCCCTAAAATCGTTAAATAATCATCTAATCACACTATAAATCACTACCGTCATATATTAATAATTCATCTAAAAAAAGCGTAAGATATAAACCTGAAATCATTTACATATCGTCTACTTGACTAATTTCATTGGTTATACAGAGTACAGGAATCAATATAGAGTCATTTACATATTTAATTCCAGGTTTATTAATTTCTTGTCCAATATCATTTCACCTCATTACTTACTATCAACGTTCTACAACAGATGAGATTTCAATCAGGAGTGTTGTGTGTGGCGGAGGGGGAATGGGGAGGCGGAGGGGGGATGGGGAGGCGGGGAGCAAGGGGAAGGAGGCGGAGGGCAGGGGAGGGATGGGGGTCGGGGGGAAGGAGGCGGAGGGCAGGGGGAGGGATGGGGGCGGAGGGAGGGATGGGAGGGCAGCGAAGGGGGGCGGGGGTACTATTAACGATGCAGAGTGGCACAATGGGTGACGACGCCACACTACCTCTACGAATATCAACAGGTCCGTCACTCAGAGTACAGCAGCCACAGCAGTGGTGACGGCAGCAGGAGTGTAATCGAGAGCAAACACAAAAAACAACAGCAACAAGTAACAGCAAGAACAGCAGCAGGAAGAGCAGTAACACCAGGAACAGCAGTACCAATAACAGCAACAAAAGGAACAGCAGTAGCAGGAGGAGGAGGAGCGACCTTCAACACTAGTAAGACTGGTATCAATTTAGAGCCAGGGACGGCAGCATCGACGGGGGAAGATAATAGTGTGTTGCGGGTGTGTGGTTGTACGAGTACTAACGACCCTATCCATCACAACTACCCGGCCCGACAACCACTGGATGCCCCTCCACAATGGTCCTTCCCCAGCGACAATCGTTCGTCATACTGACCCCAAACAAGCAATTCGTGACCGAGCGCACCCATTCTAATTAGCTAACGACCGCCAGCACCCACGCTGAACGCCTGTAAACTAGGAAATGGTCATTACATTTAAAAGGCAGTAATGTAGAGGCCGAGGTGAGGCGAGGCCCAGGCCAGTGTTTACCACACCCTGCCCATTATGGTAATGCCTTACAATATTCCCCACTAATACCTACACACCCGCGCCCAATTTACATGTCACGACCACACGCCCACACCGCCTCCCTCACCCTCAGGCAATATGGGAGGATTTTCTTTTTCCTTTTTCAGCATCCGGTAATCCTACTTACTATGGACTTTTTCTAAAGTTCAGCCTCAGTGTTGCTGGTGTGGTGGCCGGCGATGTCTGGTCTACCTTGTGTGCCCTACCTGCCGGTGCTGACCAATGGTGGAGCATCTTTTACCGTACACCTTTATATACTTATTCTTTATCATATTTTGTATTGCTTATATTTTCTATTATATTTCTCATTATATTCTTTCTTTTGTCAATACTCTGGAGGACCATCTATCACACACAGCTCAGAACATTCACTACAACATAATGATCCGTCAGGTAGATCCATAATAGTCACTCGTGTTTACCTGACCTTTTCATGCTACATAAGATGACAGGTGGAGGAGACAGGTACAGTAACCTCTACGAGCACTAACTAACTAGTCTGGTTCATCATACGTCAACTCTCTGATCACAACCATGACACCGGCGCGCTCCTGCTGTTTACATTGCATATCTTAACCTGTATCACGTTCCAGTATGGGAGAATTTTTCACCGTATTTTTCCACTGTAGATCGTAAACTCCGCCTTCTCGTATTTTTCATGGCGTGTTTTATGTGGGAAGTTTTACGTCTACGTCCCAAAGATATGATAAGAACTGAAAACATTTTAAAATTATTTTCGAATTTGCGAACATAAATCCTGTCAAGCCAGAGCAGGAGAGGCATTAGGATGCGGCCGGCGGTGAGCACAGCCATCAGGAGGGACGCCTGCCGCAGGTACCATTACAATGACACAATGTTCACATCAAACCAACGCAATTTTTAGCAGCGCCTGTTAGCTCTATGTACACCAACCTTGACTCGCTGCCTTACTGACTCTTGAACACTTTTCTTGACCAGACGGCAGTGACGCAGCTCATTACAAGATCTCGCTCACTTTATTTCAACTAATATTCTAGACAAAGAGAATTCCCATCCCAGAATCGTGTAATCTTGTACCCGGGAGAGAGGGTTCCCATATGCAAGTTGAAGGCGTCCTGGTGTAGAAACTCCCGTATGCATTAGACCCAAGTTCTAGTTATACTGTGGCCGTGTGGCGTCCCAAGACCATACAGTGTCCTGAGAGCCGAGAGTAGCGTCCCAAGACCATACAAGTATCCCGAGGGTAGAGTTTGGCGTCCCAAGACCATACAAGTATCCCGAGGGCAGAGTTTGGCGTCCCAAGACCATACAGTGTCCCGAGGGCCGAGTGTACCGTCCCAAGACCATACAAGTATCCCAAGGGCCGAGTGTACCGTCCCAAGACCCTACAAGTATCCCGTTGGCGAAGATTTATCCCCCAGAGACGTTGGATCCCCTATGTCTCCCGGGGCCAGAGTTTCCTGAAGCCGTGATATTCCTGAAGGCCGTAGCTTCCTGAGGTCCGCGGCGTCCTAAAGGCAGGAGACAGGACACAGGAGACATGTGACAGGAGACAGGCGACAGGAGACAGGCCACGACGGAATGTAGCCTAGGAGATTAGGATGTGTAGAGCGGGCCCAACACGGGACAAGTCTGCTCTTTACCCAGCAAATATTGGCCCCCTGTCCTCCAGTGTCCAATCCAAACTGCATCCTCCACTAGATTCACCTCTCTCTCTCTCTCTCTCTCTCTCTCTCTCTCTTTAATATTCTATCCACTATCTCCACCATCCACACTCCATCACTATCATCATCACCACCATCCACCTCCTCCACACCATCCTCCTCACCACCTTCCTCTTCATCACCCCCATCACCATCATCATCATCATATGTACACTAACCCAATAAAACGCTCTGATTTCGATTCCTTTATTAATAGTCATTACAACAGGACCCACTTTAGATGGTAATTTGGTCGAAGGTTTCGGTGCCAGCTTCATTGTCTTATACCACACATAATAATAATAATAATAATAATAATAATAATAATAATAATGATAATAATAATAATTCTAATTCTTCTTCTTATTATTATTATTATTATAGCCTACTAGTCATAATAGCAAAAAAAAGTGCTATTAAACGACTATAAATCACTAGCAACAACGTATTATTATTTTCCAACGATATGGCTCTACCATATGCGGCTCTTTATGTGATACAAAGAGCCAACCCAACCTTCACACACCACTGAGGAGATTTCACCTGTTTACACTCAGACTATCACGAGTATTATCAAAGCTTCGCGGCGGAGAATAACACATTAAAAATACTACACACACAAAACATTATTTTCACCGAGTATCATCTCACCATAAGATAACCCAACACAACATATTAACAGACAGATGACCGACCGGGCCTTTCCAAAACACAAACGTCTTTTTTAAGGTATTCTAAAAAAATAATAATAATTTAATCTTTACATACATACATACATACATACATACATACATATGCGCACACACACACAGAAATATCAACAACTTACACGTTCTTATCCACAGATCCCGCTTGGAGAAAACCCCCTCACATTACCATAATTTATTCAGAACATCATCATGCTTCCACTCGTCGTCTCCTTGTGCCCACCCCCAACATGATTCTCCTGCCAGTTTTACATATACGTCTGTCAGCTTGTCATCAGGCTGCCATAAACAATTCTTCCTATACTCTCAACCTCCTACTCCACAACCCACGATGACTAGTTATCTTACCCACAACACGACTCATAACCTTCTATTCAGTTCACAACGACTATCATACCCACAACAACTATCTTACCCACAACACGACCCACGATATATTACCCCACAACACGACTCATAACCTCCTATTCAGCATCACAACGACTATCATACCCACAACAACTATCTTACCCACAACACGACCCACGACGACTTATCTTACCCATTACACGACCCACAACACGACCCACAACCTCCTACTCAGCCCACAACCCACGACATAAAAATATATGACCTACATTGCCATTAAATATCCTAAAAATCACCTGAAAAGTAGACAACCTCACCTTATAGCACCTGAAGATTAACCACCCTAACCTAACCTCACCACACGACCCTGGCGACTCTCCCTCACTCACAGCGGCAACAAATAATATAAATTTTTTTATTTTTTTTTAATCCCTTCGGGTATATTTCTTTTCCCTTCCCCTCACTCAAGTGCTCCGGGTTTAACTGGGGTTCCCGAGGGATGGAGGAAAGGGGGTAAGAGGGGAGGAGAGAGATGAGGGGAGGAGAAGAGGGATGAGGGTAAACGAGAGAGAGAGAGAGAGAGAGAGACGCTGCCTTCCCTCACACCGTCGGTACAACATGTAGGCCTAGGCGAGGGGAAGTTTGACAAGGGTATTACAGCTCCCTCCCCACTCCCCTCTACTCCACTAAATAGGGGATTCCTTCTCCACGCCAAAGTTTAATTGGGCAGTTTGCATTCATTCCCTTAACCGTCTCAGTGAATAAAAAAAAATGCCGTAATTTTACTTTCACAACACTTGATATTTGCCATTCCCTTAACGATCTTAATGGCTTACAAACTTTGATAACAAACTCTAAAAACTTCCTCATATGTATCTCATATATCAAGAATATTAAATAAAAAACTATTACGAGAACTAACTAGCAAATATTTTCTCTAACAACCGTAAGACAGAATAAACTACCTTAACTTTCCATATATCAATCACTAACAACTAAAAAAAAATATCACTTTACTGCTATCATCAACATTTGTCAAATCTCTATGGACAAATTACCTGACCTTTTTTTAAGAACTACCTAATATAACTTTAACAAGGAGTGTATGATACTAAACCAGTGTTATTAGGAGAGCTCGAGTCGTCCAGCATCACCCTCCGTTAATCAAGATCTGGACCTTAACTGGCAACCATATTTTCTAAACACACACAAATCCACCTCTTTCAACCTTCTAATCCCGCTAAAAATCCCTCAGGAGCCCCACCACCATGGAGGAAGGCTGGGGGACTCTCACGGCTGGTGAATCACAAGCAGCCCCCTCCCCCCTACCACTTCCTCCACCCCTGATGGCTCCTCCAACACCTCCACCCCTGATGGCTCCTCCACCACCTCCACCACTGATGGCTCCTTCACCACCTCCACCCCTGATGGCTCCTCCACCCCTGATAGCTCCTCCACCACCTCCACCACTGATGGCTCCTTCACCACCTCCACCCCAGATGGCTCCTCCACCACATCCACCCCTGATGGCTCCTCCACCACCTCCACCACTGTTGGCTCCTCCACCCCTTCGCTGTACTGTTGTTTGCGGTCCTGCATTAGCATTCACTTCTGTTAGCATTATTTATACAGCACTACCTGGTGCGTATCCGGTGCACCTCTCCTCTACCCATTTGCTAACGACTACCTAACTTTACAGGTGAGTAAATGAAGGCGATCAAGTGCAGTACTGGCCCCATTGCCTCTGTGTACAAAAGTTTTACAGTATGCAGTGTGGTGTATCCGCACTGCCCCTGACTATTATTAATATTATTATTATTATTATTAGTGATAACATTTTAGTATAATATCTTAGTCTTCATAATTCTAAAATAATAATAATAATAATAATAATCACTATTACAGAAACAAATCAATAAGTCGTTTACATGTATAAAATAACAAATAATAGAACTGTGTTATGAATAATCTAATTACAGCAATGTAAACATGAGGGACGGAGGGGAAGCAGAACACAGGCTTGGTGCAGACGAATGGCTGTGCTTCTGCCTCCATTAGTTGTGAGGAGGATCAAGGTAGAGCCGCGGCAGGTGGTGAGCGTGTTGCACTACCTCTATTGACATACCCAGCGCAGCAACCACCTCACCTACCTACCTACTGCCTCGGTACACACACACATACAGCCCCCCCCCCACACACTATATCTACCATAACTCAGGTAAAATTACGATGCATTTGGAACATAAAATAAGCAACAAAATGCCAAGCTTCAAAATAAATGCCAAGCACGGCAACACACAAACTCCAATACAAACCAACTAAAAATACACGCTATTCAAAACACTCACAGCAGGACAGCAGGGGGGTAAAAAAATAAAAAATGTGACGACTCACAATAACTCACATATATAAGACACACACACACACACACATATATATATATATATATATATATATATATATATATATATATATATATATATATATACACACACACAAGACTCGTACATATATATACAAGACTCACATAAACCAGGACTGAGGAAGACGAACCCCGAACAAGATTATGGGATCAAGTGTACATCAACATAACTCTCCACACCACGCCGCTACCACCATGGTTACACCACACCACGATAACACCACACCTCCAACAACCACCACAGCATCTCCTCCATCCCCACACCTAGCCACACCACCACCAAGGCACCACTACTATAACCACATCCCCACGCCACACCACCACACCACCCTCGCCATTCCCACACACCACCACCCTCGTCACACCACACAAAAAAAAATGACAGTCGCTGCTAAATCCAAGCTGGATAAAGTGAGGTGCCTGGGTTAAATGTCTCCTAATCCAAAATAGAGCCAAAATAATCCAGGGTAATCCAAGGCGTGCCCCTCTGTAACTGAGACTGATCCACGCGGCCGCTGCGATGGTGGTAGTAGTGGTTGCTAGTGGGACAGTGGTAGGCTAGTGGAAATGGTGGTTACTTGGATAGTTGTGGTGCTGTTGGCTGTGTAGTTGTAGTGTGAGTAGCAGTGTGGTAGTAGTGATGGTAGCGGTGGGGGGGGGGAATGTTGTTGTTGTTGTTGTTGTAGTAGTAGTAGTAGTAGATGAAGTTGTTGTAATGAAAAGTTGATAGTGATAGTCCAAGTAGTGTAATGGTGAGTGGTAATAATGATACTGCAATGGTGATAGTGGTAGTACAAGTATAGTGGTAGTTGTGGTAGTATTGGTGGTAGTTAGTAAGGCAGAGGCAGTGATAATACTCAGAGGGGAATGGTTATGATGATGACAAGGGAGGAGGCAGCAACACTCACACACACACACACACACACACACACACACACACACACACACACACACACACACACACACAGCTAAAATCAAAACAAAGGAAAACCAATAACAAGGAAACAATAAACACAGAAACGAAGTAAAAACAGGAAAACTTGAGCACGTAAGAACAAAAAGTACAAGATGAAGAACAAGAACAACAAGAATATAAAAAATAGGAAAAAACAAAGATAAAAAAAAAGAAAAGTGACAATTGAAAGAAGATAATAATCAGAGAAAAGAGGAATGGAAATAAGGAAAAAAGAACAGGAAAGAGAACAGAAAAAAGATGGAAAAAAGAGAATGAATAAGAAAAACAAGAAAATGAAAATAGGAAGAATAGAAGAAGAGCTAAAAAGAATAAGATCTAAATAGAAGAAGAGGAATTAAAAAGGAGGAGGTGAAGAAAACGAAAAACAGGGAGGAGGAGGAAGAGGGGAGAAGAAGGGTCCCGAGGAACATAATCAATAACCCGTATTTAATGCCCAGCTCCCTCCCACACATTTATTTCCCCGCTAACCCACAAAAATGCACATATATATATCCTGCACATATATCCTGCCTCCAAATACTGCACAAGGGCAAATTTGGGGTAACAGTAAAGGGAGTTTTGCGGGTGGGTGGGCGTTAACGTGACCATGGGCGGCTCAGATGACATGTATGTATCACGCCCACCTGTGTGTGTGTGTGTGTGTGTGTGTCGGGATCATTAATGCAGCTCTTTGGAGAAGGGGGAAAAGGGGAAATCATCTTACCTAGGTGTGTGTCATTTGTGTTTTCAATACTGTGGAGCCTGGAGTTATATTAGAGAAACACATTTTTTTTCTCTCTTCTGACACACACACACACACACACACACACACACACACACACACACACACACACACACACACACACACACACACACACACACACACACACACACACACACACACACACACACACACACACACACACACACACACACACACACACACACACACACACACACACACACACACACACACAACATCCACGAGTCATTCTTCAAACGATTGGATTGAAAGATAAAAGCAAAAATTGAAACTTAATATCTGCTGACACAGTATCAATATTCTTCAACACACAACACAAGTATCCTTCACTCTCCCACCCACCTACACACGTATCCTTCACTCTCCCACCCACACACACATGTATCTTTCACTCTCCCACCTACACATGTATCCTTCACTCTCCCACCCACACACTCATGTATCTTTCACTCTCCCACCCACACATGTATCCTTCACTCTCCCACCTACACACAATACTCACGATACATAAACCCAAGACCAACCTCAAGACGGCAATCCACACAACTCGGCAATAGTGTATATAACGATGACGTGTGTTAACCTCGACCACAACACTATGTACGGGTCATAGTGCAGAGAGAAATTAAAAAAATAAATAACTCCCGCAAAAAAAAAAGATTGAAGGAACCAACTAATAATAGATAAAAGATAAAGATAAAAAAAAATGATGGTATGAATCAGAAAATATATAATAAAGATCATCCATAATAACAATCAAGGTAAGTTTCAATCTTTAGAATTTACGAGGCAAGAGATTGTGAGCCGCAGGTTGGCCTCCCAAGAGTATGCAGAGCGCCTCCCGCCCCAACTATTACTGCACAACTTACACGACAATAATTACCGCGGGAATCCCATAAAATGTGTACAAGTTGGGGCGGGGGAATACGAGAGCTCGGCCCAGCCCTCACTTGCCTGCCTGCCTGCCGACGACTATCCAAGGGTTGAGGAGGCAAGGCTAACCCCACACACTACCACCATTATCACTACTACCACCATCACTATCACCACTATCATTATCACCACCACCACCACTGCCACCAATATCAATACCACTAATATCACCACCACTAACCCCACCAACACCACCACCACGTTAAGAATGGCCCCATAATGTTTGGTCCACAATAAGACTCCCGCTTCGTCTAAGTCTCTCTGTCTCGTTGTGACTTTAAACTGATATTTATCGGCACTGTAGCCGCTTAAGAACTGGAGGTTCTCAGTGCTGAAGGATCTCCCTTAGCCTTGGGGGAATTGGCCATGGAGGGTCTCGTACTTGGGAGGCTTCAGAACTGGAGGCACTCAGCACTAGAGGCTCCCAGCATTAGACTTGTTCAGTACCGGAGACTCAACGCTGGAAACTCAATACTAGAGACTCTCAACACTGGAGGCACTCAACAATGGAGACTCAATAAAGGAGACTCAACAATGGAGACACTCAACACTGGAGACTAACACGAGAGACTCAATACTGGAGACTCAACAGACTCAGAGACATGCAGGCCTTGTGTCTTGAACAGCTGTGTCTGACAGTTCCCACGGGCCTCCCACCTCCTGTCTCAAAGTTACCCCAACCCTCTATTGCCTGTGTCTCTGCCTGCCACCTCTCCGAGCCTACTGACTGACTGATTAACTGGCTGGCTAACTAACTGGTTGGCTGACTGGCTGAATGGGTGAATATCTAACTGGTTAACTGAGTGGAATACTGGTTGGCTAACTGGCTGAATGGGTGAATTACTAACTGGCTGTTTGACTGGCTTTCTGACTGACTAAATAAACTGGTTGAATGGATAGTTTATTAACTGACTAACTGGTTGATCGACTAACTGGTTGACTGAGTAACTGACTGACCCTACTCTGGGTGGCTGACGACTGACAGTATTAACATGCACATCACCCCTCGCTGCAAAATTGAAGCATTTACAACTTCACAAAAATTGTTGATGACCAGTTTGAATACCGATGAAACACCGTTATCTTTTCCTACTATTTTTCCTTCTTTCTTTTTTTTTCACTTCCTCCTTGAGTTTTGACGAGGAGGAGGTGGGAAGGCGAAGAGGAGGAAGAGGGAAGGCGAAATGGAGGAAGAGGGAAGACGAATAGGAGGGAGAGGAGAGACGAGGAGGAGAGGGGAGGAGGAGAGGAAGAGGAGGGGGAGAGGAAGAAAAAAGAAGAGGAAAAGTGGGGAGGAAGAGTGCGGAAGAGGAGGGGAGGAAAAGGTGGGGAGAAAATGAGGAAGAGGAGGGGAGAAAAGGAGTAAGAGGAGGGGAGAAGATGGGAAAAAAGAAGAACAAGAAGAACATGACCAAAAACAAGAATAAAGTAAAGAACAAGCAGAAGAACAACAAGAATAAAGAAGAAGAAGTAGGAGAAGGATGAAGGAGGAACCACATTATATATTCCCCCAGCGAGCGTCTAACACACCGGCCGAGCCTGGGAGGTCCCCGCCATGGGTTCCCTTTTTATGAGGTCCGTCAGAAAACAAAGACGAAAGACTATGTTACGAGGCGGGGATTAATCAAGCAGAAAAAAAAAAACCCACACCCAAGACTCTCACATGGTTTTCTTGGGATTAATACCCCCCTAAGTACCGTTCCCCCCAAACACACGCCTGCCAGAACCATCCAAGAGTGTTCAATGAAGTAATACTGTAATGATAAAAGCAAGTTAAAAAAGTCTTAACTATCAAGGGAAAATATTACAGCAAGACACAAGGAAGGGAGGTGGAGGGAAGGAGGGAGAAAGGTTTGGGAGGGAGGTTGGAGAGAGAGGGGGGGGAGGGAGTCATGATAAACGTCTTCAACATAGTAGTCCATCAACACAAGACAACTCGGTATCGTCACAAGCAACTCGTCACAGTATAAAACCCCAGAATAAAGATCAAAACCCTATGCTGGTGTTTTTTGTAAAGGACCTCCCCTGCCTGGCCTGCTGGAAGTACATTATGAGGCCAGGTAGTGTTGATCTAGGAGGAGGAGGAGGAGGGCGGGATGCTGGCAGAGAGAAAGTGAAAGAGGAAGGAGGGGAGGGGTTGTGGTGGTCAAACTCGCTGCCTTCAAGAATTATTTGGAGGAAGCGGGAGGGAAATTTTATGGTATATTAAAGAGAACATTCATTATATCCCGGGGAGGAAATTTTTACAGTGTAGCAAGAGGAAGGTTAAAATACTGCGAGGAGCTAAGTTGGAGGCAAAGTGCTCGGGGAAATTCACAACATAACAAAGATGAGTTTTATCACTTGGAGAGGATACACATGTGGTTGAGCTTTGCATATGATGAAATTAATGTTAACAACGTAATATCAAAGGTTTATGTAGTGGTTTAAGGATTTAGGTGTGATGAGGAAGGTTTATGTAGTGGTTTAAGGATTTAGAGGGTGTGATGAGGAAGGTTTATGTAGTGGTTTAAGGATTTAGAGGGTGTGATGAGGAAGGTTTATGTAGTGGTTTAAGGATTTAGAGGGTGTGATGAGGAAGGTTTATGTAGTAAAAGGAGGTGTAGAAAGTACTTCACGATGAGGTCTCCTTCAATAACCACATATAGCGTCCTCACAGTGGCTTACTTGCAACATACCTGGCATATGTTCAAGGATTTGCAACTAGTCGTATAATCTGGGCAGAGTCCGCACCTACATTTAGAGCCCCTGATCCACCAACCTCTTGTTATCTAAGGCGAGTATAAGTAGACGTGTCCACTGTAACTAGTCCATCAGCTGGTCCTCTACAACCTATGAAATGAGTCCAGTAGAAGCGAGTCTCCCATCCCCTGCAGGCTAGTAAACGTCAACCTCAACTTGGTGCAGCACATAATCTTTCTAAGTAACATACCACATACACTACATCATCCCGGCAGAGAGGAACTAAACAAAAATAAATAGCTTTCTCTTTGTTAATTCCAGTCGATGATCGTTCAAAATACTTGACATTTACTCATTTATTTCCTGGTATTAATTTATATTTTGGTCTGTAAAGTTAAATTAATTACTGTGGCAACACGAGCCCTGGTACATAATACTCTTCCTCCTCTTATGGTGTCACATGGGCAGCTACCACCAGCTGAGCTGCCACGCGTGACACTAATCACTAGGCCCCCGGCCATTCTCGTGGGTATTGTTTTGATTGGATTAGCGACGCGCTGTCATCCCCATCCTGTGCTTCCCTCACCCCTGCTCTCTATCATGCCTCGGTGGACCCTCACCACGAGGACAACCACTTTTTTGTGTGTAAACACAACCCAAGTGATCACGTACTGAAATACGAAAAATGTCACCAATTGGTCATGACATCGAGGGTCTGGCTAGGTTTTCACTCCGGCGCTTTTGTGGGACCAAGTGGTGTGGCTCCTCAACAAAGAACATTTACATAGATAGTGAGGGCGAGCCGAGCTGTGGAGAAGGCAAGAATCCCTGCAACTATTAAGAGGTAACTCAACGAAAAATCCTACGAAACTAACGACAGTTCACCGATACTCTTTAATGCCTTTAACAATCTATGTATTTCAAATAATATCTTCAATTAAATTCATTATGTACACAGACTGAAAGCCATCATTACTATCCCGTGTGTGTGTGTTTGTTGTACGCCAAATATGTGCAGCAAGTTCAGTCTTACCATCACCGCCTCGGGTCTTCCTGTAAACACACTACACCTCCACAAAAACTTTCTTAAAATTGTAATTAATCTATAGCCACACACACACACACACACCTGATGTAATAAGCGTCTGGTAACTCCCTAAATACCTCCACTTTGAGCCATACCGCCATCACCTTCCTTATTAACTCAGGTATTAGACTTTTTACCTCACATTAATATAACACCACATAATTATACTTTCCCTCACCATACACAAAAGGAAGTACTAATTATTATTATTGAATCCTTATAAAATCCTTACTTAGATCTAATAACAAAAACCCCCAAACCAATAATTATCCAACTCAACATACAATCCATTTCTCCATTTTTCACTATTTTTATCCATCTTTAAATAAAGCCACCAATTACGGCATTTTCCCTTC